>NC_090259.1:45563451-45570951 GCF_037325665.1 Littorina saxatilis
CGTGGACAATGAATGAATGAGTTTCAAAAGGTCATGAATTGATTATTGTAAGCAAGAAAGTATTTGAGAATTTGAGGAATGAGTTGATATTTGCTATGTCAGAAACAAACCAATTTGTATGTTCTAATTAAACCATTGGCTATTGTTTGGAAAGAATGAGTTGGTGAAAGACTACAAATTCTTCTAATCTTCTCTCTGCTTTCCTAAACTTCTGAGCGGGAGTCAGATGATTGACTGTGTGTGTGTGTGTGTGCACATATAAAGAATCTGGAAGGAGATTAATAAGGATAAATACGGATCTTCTTTATTTCAAATCTCTTACATTGGCGAGCTCGCGGTTGTATTAATTGGAAAATTTTTGAAGATTAATTTTTTTTTTTTTTTTTGGTGCGTTCCCTTGAGTGCAGTTAGGCTTATTTTATATCATTGACTTGTAGTGCTGAAGTGTTGTTTGGTTTTGCGCAGATGCTGATGCATGCAGTCTGGGGGATGGACATCCTTGTCATCTGCCTGTGAAGGGAGTTCCTTGGTCTGTGGACGGATGCATCCTGTGCCTGACTGAACGACATATTTTGGACAGGAGTGAGTCATTTGTCATTTGCTTATCTGACACTCAAGTTAACATTCTATATATTTTTGAGAATAATTTGTCTCTCTGAGTGTTGGTTCTTGCTTGTGAGTAGGTTATTTTTTCCCCCCTACTTTACATGAAGCGCCCTGTAGGTTAGTTTTACCTACAAGTTAATAATACATGACACATCATTTTTCCCTTTTACGTGTACACAGTTTGTAAATAGTTGTGGGTCAGCAATGCCTTGATTCATAAGTGTTTGGGAATGGGGGTATGTCTAGTTTCTAGGCCAAGTTTTTGAGCGGAGCCTAGTTTCAAATGTATTGATTGTTTCCCCTTGTAGTTCGGTTGATCGGTTTCCTAGACTGTGTCACTTTAGTACTGAACTTGAGGAAGTCAGGTAAATTCTAAAGTTTAGTGGACTATTGTGTTCACGTTAGTCAAAGCTAAGTCTTGGTGTTGCCCTCTAGCATTCTATGTAGAGGATAGTCATAGTTTGCTTAAGTGATAGCGGTTTGTTCACGATGGCATCTCAAGAAGAGGTTCAAGCTTTGATAGCGCAGTTTAAGGTGGAGGGTGAAGCCTTAGGAAAGGATGGTGCATCACTGAACAAGTATGTGGAGGATAGTTTGCGTGAGGAAAGAACAGCAAGAAGAGAAGCTTTGTTGAAAGAAAAAGAACTCGCTGCTGCACGTGAGCTTAAAGAGAGAGAGTTAGCTGAACAAGCTAAGATTGAAAATCGTCGTCTCGATATTGAGGAAGAAAAGGCGAACAGGGAGGCAAAGTTGCGAGCAGACGAGTTGGTTGAAAAAGCAAGCAAGAATAAATTGGCCAATCGTCCCAAGATTCCCTATTTTGATGATAAATCAGATGACATTGAGAGTTATCTGTATCGCTTCGATAAGCACGCAGCTAGCTTGAAGTGGTCAAAGGATGAGAAGGCTTTGATTTTGCCTACTCTACTCAGAGGTCGTGCTCTGAATTATTTTCAAGAGTTACCAGTAGAAGATACTAATGACTATGCCAAACTGTCAGCGCATTTGTTGAAGAGATTCAAATGTACTGAAGAAGGTTTCAGAACGCAGTTTCGCTCATGCAAACCTGAATCTGGTGAAACCATGCATGTCTTTTTCTCCCGCATGAGAAGATTTTTTACTAGATGGACAGATATGGCTGGAGTTGGCACAGATTTCGCTTTGCTCTGTGACTTGGTGCTCAGAGAGCAGATTCTGTCTAGTTGTGCGTCGTCTCTGGTTACTTTTCTGAAAGAAGACAAGCATACTACCGCTCAAACCATGATAGACGCAGCTGAAAGATACAGGGAAGCACATCCTAGTCAAAACCTAGCAGCAAAAGGTTCTAGTGATCCTCTGTTGGCTAATGTCGGTCTTCCAAGTGGGAGAGGAGGTCATTCAGGTGGTCGAGGTGGTCACAGGTTTTCTAAGAAGAATAGTCAGGCTGACACAAACCCACCGACAGAACAAAGCTCTCCTGATAATAAGGGTGGCAGAGGTGCTAGTCAAGCTGGTAGAGGTAGAGGTGGTCAGAACTATCAGAGGAAGTGTTGGTGGTGTCAAGATACTTCGCACAAGTTGGCAGATTGTCCCAAAAAAATGCATACTGCTTCAGTATCCGTTGTCACTGTTGAAGAGTCCAGCTGTAGTGAAGACGAGCAGTCTGTGGCGTCAGTAGGATTTTCAGGTAGTGATGAACTTCCCGAGTCTATTCAGACATGTGAAGGTACCTTAAATGGTAGTGAGGTCACGGTCATGTTGGATAGTGGGTGTTCCACTGTTGGGGTCAGGAAGTCCCTAGTGAGAGATGATCAGTTTACTGGGAAGGTACAGGTGTGTAGACAGTTCAGTGGGGATTTGGTTCGGTTACCCATTGCGATTGTGAGTCTGGATACACCATACTTTTCTGGAAGTGTTGAGGCATGTGTGATCGACAATCCAGTATGTGACGTCATTTTGGGTAGAATACAGGGATGTACATTTGGATGTGTCGAGGTTACTAGCGCAGTCCAGACAAGAGGTCAAAAAGCTAGAGAAGAACGTCCTTTTAGACCGCTGTTGACCGCTAAAGTTCCCCAACTTGATATCAATGCTGAGAAACTGTCCAAAATGCAAAAGGATGACAAAACGTTGCATGACCTGTTCGAGAAAGTTGGCCAAGGAAAATCGGAAGAGTCGTCTGGTTGTGTGGTGTCGTTTGTTGGTCAGAACCCAGTTGTTGCCACATTGGGAGTGATCAGTGGGTCCAGTGCAGTAGAGGAGGTAGACATTCAGAAAGTCAAACTACAGTCAGTTCCCACAGTTCAGACTGAGAATGTAGATGATGTGGTCTATAGTCCTGACTTGTCTATGCAGGCAAAACAAAAAGTGCAGGCGGTGTTTCAGAAGCATCAGGACAAAATGACGGATTTGCCTGGTACTTGTGACCTAGTGCAGCATGTGGTGAGGATTCCTGAAGGTGCTGTGGTCAATGTGAAACAGTATCCGTTACCATTTGAGTCTCAGAAAGTGGTTGAAGAAGAAGTGAAAAAGATGTTAGATCTAGACGTAATAGAGCCGTCTATTTCTCCGTTCTCGTCTCCTATTGTTCTAGTCAAGAAGAAGGACGGAAGTACTCGTTTTTGCATCGATTTCAGACACCTCAATAAGATTACGGAGTTTGACGCTGAGCCAATACCGGATCCGGAAGTTCTGTTTGCTTCATTGCAGGGCAGGCAGCATTTCACGAAGATTGATCTGGCTAAGGGCTATTGGCAAATTCCGATGGCAGAGTCTGATCGAGCAAAAACGGCTTTTCGTACACCTCAAGGTCTATATCAGTTCAAGAAGATGCCGTTCGGAATGAGTACAGCACCAAGTACTTTCGCGAGGATGATGAAGATGTTGGATCTGGATAGGTTCAAATCTGTTCATTTCTTTGATGACGTACTTGTAGCCACAGAAGACTGGTGTGAGCATCTGGAGGCACTTGACGGACTGTTGACAGAACTGGGAAAACATGGGTTGACTGTGAGACCGTCGAAAGTAGAGGCAGGGTTTGACTCTATTGAGTTTTTGGGTCACATAGTTGGGGAGGGTAGCATGCGTCCAGTTCCCTCCAAAGTGTCCAAAATCTTGAATGTCTCTGTCCCAACCACAAAGAAACAAGTCCGGTCATTGGTAGGGCTCATCAGTTTCTATAGGCGCTATGTCCCAAGCTTCGCGTCTATTGTGTCCCCCCTGGTAGAACTCACAAAGAAGAACCAACCAAACAAAGTTCGTTGGTCAAAAGAGTGTCAGATGGCTTTTGACAGGGTCAAAGAAATTTTGTCGTCTGAACCACTGGTGAGATTGCCAGACTTTTCCAGGCCGTTCACAGTGCGGTCGGATGCATCCTCCACGGGGATTGGAGCAGCCCTGATGCAGCCTGATGATGACGACGTCCTTCATCCAGTTCTGTATGCCAGCAGAAAACTGCTGGAAAGAGAAACCAGATACTCTACTGTGGAGAGAGAGTGCCTAGCGTTGGTGTGGGCAATTGACAAATTCCATCGCTATTTGTTTGGCTCACATTTCTTTGTTGAGACTGATCACAGACCGTTGACGTACTTACGACAGTCCAAAACTGCCAACGGCCGACTGTTGCGATGGGCTCTGTCTCTCCAAGAGTATTCATTCACAGTAGTGCCAATTCCTGGAGTCAGGAATTTTGAAGCTGATGTGTTGTCACGCTTGACGAAGTGAATGGAACATGATGGTTGAAAGAACAGTGAAAAGACTTTCTGCAATCAACAAGGACAATACTTTTTGTGCTGTGAGTGTTGATATGCTGTGTATGTATTAAGAACTAATTTAATTTTGTTCTTGTTTTTTTTCACATTGTGATTATTTATTTAATCTGGCTGGAAAAATTTATTTGAATATTTTTGATGCTAGTACCATTTTGTGTTGTAGTCGAGGTTTACTGTATTGAGTTTAGCGGGGGCTACTCAAACTTTATTGGCGATCTTTGGTACCAAGAACGTCAATGTTATTGCATTCAGTAATAGGCGAAAATTGCTGAATGTCCATGAGTATAACTATTGTGGATTAACACAGTGGGTGATTATCTACACGGCGGCGTAAATGTGGTTTATTATGCTTGCCATTGTTGCTCATGTTTAAGGACAGCCTCGTGGCTTTCGTCACTTTTTTGGTGGATGGCACTGTCTTTTGGTTGTAAACTGATTGCACTCTTTGGGAACGGACAGAGTATTTAATAAATGTTTTCCTTATGCTTTGATTATTTATTAATCTATTTATGTATTTTTTTTATATGTATTTAAATTTTTTTTCTTGTTACTGGAATACTTATATTTGTACAGTTTTTGAAAAAAAAATGTTCATTTTGGGTTCACATTTTTTTTTTAATCGGGGAAAGGGGTGATGTAATGAATGGCGGTTATGGTGTTTATAGTTGAAGGGATATAACTAGTGCTTTTTGTAATACAAAGAGGTTGTCAGGAGTGGTTTAACTTTGAGAGTGGAAACTTTTAACAGTTCAGTAAAATTCCATGGTTAGCTACGGACGGTCAAACTGGGTTCGCGGCACGTGAATTTACAACTGTGCGAGTTGTTCGCGTTATAATCGCAACCGCCTGATTTTGTGAGTTGTGATTGTAAACTGCCTGACAATTGAAAGTCATTCGACCTGGGCTCTCGGATGAGAAAACCTGCTCTTGGTTTTGATGTCAACTTTGCAAGAAAACATTTGATCTTGATGTCAACCTTGGAACCGGGAAACATTGCCGGGATGACTTGGACTTTTGTATGGGTGCCGCCATATTGGAAGATGAGGTACTTTGCTAGTTTTGTGTGAACTTGAACATTTCTTTTGTATGCGCGGACATGACTTGTGTACTTGAATAATTTCGGAATCGTATAATTTTCTTGTGCTCGGTTGGTGTGTTTTTGAATATTGTTAGTTGTTACAGTAGGGTGTTATATTTTGTAACAGGCCGCCCCAGTCTGACTTGTGCGGGGTGATGCCAGTGTGGCGAGGGTGCGATGGAGGCCGTAAGGTTGAAGGCTAGCTACATCGTCACCTCTACATAACGTAAAAGTTATGTTTTGTTTATTTGCTTTCTTGTCCTTGTAAATATGTTATGACGTTGACAATGAATGAGTGAGTTTCACAAGGTCGTGGACAATGAATGAATGAGTTTCAAAAGGTCATGAATTGATTATTGTAAGCAAGGAAAGTATTTGAGAATTTGAGGAATGAGTTGATAATTGCTATGTCAGAAAGAAACCAATTTGTATGTTCTAATTAAACCATTGGCTATTGTTTGGAAAGAATGAGTTGGTGAAAGACTACAAATTCTTCTAATCTTCTCTCTGCTTTCCTAAACTTCTGAGCGGGAGTCAGATGATTGACTGTGTGTGTGTGTGTGTGCACATATAAAGAATCTGGAAGGAGATTAATAAGGATAAATACGGATCTTCTTTATTTCAAATCTCTTACACTCTGTCTCTCTCTGTCTCTGTCTCTCTCTTTCTCTCTCTCTCTCTTCTCTCTCTCTCTCTCTCTCTCTCTCTCTCTCTCTCTCTCTCTCTCTCTCTCTCTCTCTCTCTCTCATGTCGTATCAAAACAAAACTTTTTCACTGAATGTTGTTTCTTCTCATACAGCTTTAATTTACACGGATGTACATCATTACAAATAAAAATTGCGCCAGTGCACTATCATATTGACAGAAAATCAAAATTGAAAATAAATGCAGCCGTTGCTGTGCAATATATATATATATCAGTGCACACACACTCACACACACACACACACATACACACACACACACACACACGCACACACACACGCACACACACACACATACATACACACATACATACACACACACACACACGTACACACACACACACACACACACACATACACGCGCGCGTGTGTGTGTGTGTGTGTGTGTGTGTGTGTGTGTGTGTGTGTGTGTGGGTATCTTCCATCCCGAAAGTGTAGTTAATAGCTAAAGCATTTGCCTTGCACAGAAAGTTAGGCATCTATAACACGCGCAAAACATTGCCGTTTGAAGAAATAAAATGGGTAGAATATTTTGGGCAAGAGTTTTTATCCGCCCACTTTCAACTCATTCTATGATGTTTTCCGAGTTCGATGATGACGTACTTGCAACCACTCACGGAAGTACTTTTAATGAGTATAACATTGATATAGCATGTCAATGCACGCATTTCACGGATACATTTACATTTGTTCGTTCGACTAAACTTAAAACGAAGATCATGTTTAAGTGTCAGTCCCTACACCTTGTTATCATTTTGATGTCATTCTGCGTTGTACGCTATTGTGATTGCTCGTGTGAGTATCGATATTAGCACAAATACATGTCAGTTTCATGTCGTATCAACTGTTGTTTAGCATCCGTTTTAATTAGTTTAAGTATGTATAGACATTACTCTCTCTCTCTCTCTCTCTCTCTCTCTCTCTCTCTCTCTCTCTCTCTCTCTTTCTCTTTCTCTCTTTCTTTCTATATATCTCTCTCCCTCTCCCTCGATCGTTCTCTCTCTCTCTCTCTTTCTTTCTAAATATCTCTCTCTCTGTATTTCTCACTCTCTCTGTCTCTTTTTCTGCCACTCTCTGTGTGTGTATATGTCTTTCTCTCTACACCTCCTTTCTCTCTCCCCCTCTCTCTCTCTCTCTCTCTCCCTCTCTCTCTCTCTATTACATGGTAAGAACGTTCTAAACCCTACACGTTTTTTCGATTCCGATATAATTCCTTAAATGCACATTGTGTTGCATTCCATACAAAGTATTTCTGTATCTTATATGATTGAATTTTTATTTGTTATGTCCGTCTGTCTTTATGTGCTGTATCAAGGACAGGTTGGAAGAATAGGCTTTGCCTAAAACCTTTATCCTTTTGTAA
>NC_090259.1:45575951-45578451 GCF_037325665.1 Littorina saxatilis
CCGATCTTTATGAAATTTGACATGAGAGTTCCTGGGTATGATATCCCCGGACGTTTTTTTCTTTTTTTCGACAAATACTTTTGATGACGTCATATCCGGCTTTTTGTAAAAGTTGAGGCGGCACTGTCACACCCTCATTTTTCAATTAAATTGATTGAAATTTGTGTAAAGCAATCTTCGACGAAGGCCGGACTTCGGTATTGCATTTCAGCTTGGTGGCTTAAAAATTAATTAATGACTTTGGCCATTAAAAATCTGAAAATTGTAATAATTTTTTTTTATATATAAAACGATCCACATTTACGTTCATCTTATTTTACATCATTTCCTGATTCCAAAAACATATAAATATGTTATATTTGGATTAAAAACAAGCTCTGAAAATTAAAAATATAAAAAATTATGATCAAAATTAAATTTCCGAAATCCATTTAAAGGAACGGTAAGTGTCAATGTTTTCTTTAATTGTAAAAGTTGTATGTTCAATGGAATGGTAAGTCTGAACAAAATAATTACTTTAAATAATGTGGATGCATCAAAATCTTGATAGACATTAAACAAATTCATGTTAGTGAAACTAGTACACATATTGCATCAATCTTTAGTTGAAATCGCAGGTACTTGCATGTTTCAGGTGCAAGAGATTCGACCTGATGAACTGGTGGTAACGTTCCTTCGAAGGAAACCGGAGGGGAACTACTATTGCTTTCCAGGGATCGATGATATTTCCTTAGTCCCTACATCTGATGCAACCATGATTCGTGACCCCACCTTCAATGCCAGGGGGCATTATTTCTTTTAAAATAAATTAATTAACTGCAAGTGGCAACTGTTCTATATGTAACCAATGCCTTTGGTTTATTGTCTCAACAATTGAATGAACCACTTTTGAACATTTGCATTCTTCATGTCAAACCTTATAATACATGTCTGGTTGTTCGTTTCCGAGTTACGTGGGTGATGAACTTTTCATTAATGTTTCTCTTTTTTGGGGCCAAGTTTGCTTGATTTTGTCCAGCTTTTTTTCTTTCTGTTCCTGTTTTAGTGTTTGGCATTTTACCTAAGAAGAATCTGGTTGCAAAATCAGCTTCATTTAGTAAAGTTTGTGGGAAAAAGCATAACCGTTTCTTTGTTACAAAAGTGATGTTTCCATGTTACATCGGTGACCATTTTGCATTCTTTTGGGATAACTTTCTAACATTTTGTCTTAGAGCAACAAATCTTTGTATATATGCTATTGTGAAGGTTAAATGTCAATAAGACTGAATGAATGCCATGTATCAACATGTTCTGATCAGGATATCATTAATTAATTTTCATTTTTGTATTGAAATTTTGACAAATGCATGGAACTTTGAAAAAAACATTATTTTGTTGTTTGCATGTAGTCATTTCATATTGAACTCTATAATGGCTTGTGATTCAACAATAATAACTGAATAAAAGTCGTTTTCAGCCTTATAAATGCAGTTTTTTTGTCTTTTATTTTTTCCATGTTACACGGGTGATTTTGCACACATGGTCCAAATAATGCTCAATATATGGCAAACTAAAGGCAATGTTATATTTTTTCTTGTTTAAACTGAAAAGGTACACCCTGAGAAGTGTGTAAATAGTATTATCAAAGTTTTCTGGGAAGATTTTACTTTTGGTGATAATGTCACAAACAGAGGACGAGATTCTGAGACGCACCCATATATATATATGTCTTTCTCTCTACCCTCCTCTCTCTCTCTCTCTCTCTCTCTCTCTCTCGCTCTCTCTCTCCATCTCTCTCTATCTCTCTCTCCATCTCTCTTTCTTTCTCCTCTCTCTCTCTCTCTTTCTTTCTAAATATCTCTCTTTCTGTATTTCTCACTCTCTCTGTCTCTTTCTCTGCCACTCTCTTTGTGTATATATATGTCTTTCTCTCTACCCTCCTCTCTCTCTCTCTCTCTCTCTCTTTCTCTCTCTCTCTCTCTCTCTCTCTCTCTCTCTCTCTCTCTCTTTTTATTTTTATTTTTTAGCTAGCAAGAGTCCTCCAAGAAAACATTGATCGATTGCTGGAATGGTCAGAACTAAACCATATGTCACTGAACCCAAATAAAACAAAATGCATGCTTCTAACCACTAGAAAAAAACGACAAAATCTATCATCAAAATTTCCCAAACTACAAATACAAAATCAAGATGTAACTGAAGTTGATAACCATAAAGTCTTGGGAATAACCATTGATAATAATCTGTCTTGGTCAAAACATTTAGATACACTTTGTACAAATATATCAGTTATCAAAAATTACACACTTTCTAGACCAACGCACACGGAAACTGTTTTTTCAGGCATATATTCAATCAACTATTGATTATGCGTCCACAGTGTTGGACTCAGCAAGTGCAAACACTTTGAAACACTTGTGCTCTTTACATAGACGAGCTGTTAAATTAATTTTTTTTAAAAATGCATCTCTCTCTACGTCTGATTATAAAAAATTAAGATTCTTCCTATCAAATTAAGATT
>NC_090259.1:45583451-45805951 GCF_037325665.1 Littorina saxatilis
AGATAGCATGCGCAAAATATATCATAGAAGAAAAAAAGTTGTATACTATTTGAGGCCATATTGTTGTCCACCCACTCTCGATTTAGTAATACAAGATGGTCCTGTTTACTCATTTGCGTAATGACGTACACGCAACTGAAACTTTCCTACGGAAGTATGTATTACTAAGTTGCACTGCGATACCTCTTGATCCAAATCTGGCATTTGGGACTATGTTAATATAACAGAAAATAGCCAGACACAAGGAGAATGACATCTACAACAGTGATAACAAAAAAACAATAACAGAAAAACACATAAATATACAAATAATCAACGAAAATAATATGTATGTAAAACAGGACCAAGTAAAAGGAAGAAACTAATTTCATTAGCAAAATAGCACGCATTGCCAAAAACAGGTTGAACGATAGTCAACTATGAACAACCAACCTTCCTTTTTAAAGCACAAATAATAAAACCATTATTTAAGTCCGCTATGACGACATCTGCCAAACTAACCAGCGAGTCTTTGCCTGTGTCAACAGAACATGAGGGAGAACACGATGACATCAGTAATCCGTTTGTGTTTTTTGCTTCGTCTTATATAGATTATTTGTTTGTTTGTTTGTGTCTTTGTTTGTGTTTTTATTGTTAATGGTGTACGTTGCTGTAGATGTTGAAGTAGCTTTTACAACTTGTTTGTTTGTTTTCTTTCCTCAAAGATTTTATTTGGTGTTTGGTACAAAAAGGAAAATAACTAATTGTAGAAGAGTGTTAAATGTTTCTTTTTCAAGTGCATGAACTGGTCACTTGTGTCCCCTACTAATTAAGTGTGGTTTGGTGATGAGTGCATAAAAGTCATTTACAAATGCGTCTACTGTAATTTATACTAATACTGTGTGTTAAAGTAGACAAGGAAGACCGATTTACGATTTTGTGTAGCGTTATGCAAAGTATATCTTGACAGAAATAAAACAATCTGTGTATGCATTAGGGTCAAATAAGAATATAATGTTGATTTAGGGTAACCCGACCGACCCTCTTTTTTCCCGCCGACCCTAACACTTTTTTTTCATTTCTAAAAAAATCCAAAAAAACTGTTGACACATTTTGCGAACTATACCGTGACTAAGGGAAGTAACCTCCTTTAACATCGACTAAATACAAGAAATAAAAATAAAAGATTAATGAAAACAAAGCCAACCTACCGACCCTATCATGTTTTGTCACGTTACCCTAAACCAACATATATTTTTGTCCTTTTTTCATTTTCATAGAGAATACACTGGCAGAACTGAAGCAGCTGATGATCATGATTACTATTGGTGTACCTGTCAGCATATTCGTCATCTTGCTCGTCATCTTGCTCGTGTTTAAACGCAGCCTGGGTAGACGTTTAAACGGTCAGTGATTCCATGCTGTAATACATGTTGCCCCTTTAGCATGGAAGTAGAGGTGCGTGTGTTCGTACACGCGTGCGCGTGTGTGTGTTGTTGTTGTGTGTTTGTGTGTGTGTGTGTGTGTGTGTGTGTGTGTGTGTGTGTGTGTGTGTGTGTGTGGGTGGTGGGTGGGTGGGTGTGTGTGGGTGTGTGGGTGTGCGTGGGTGTGTGTGGTCGTGTTTGTGTGTGTTCGGGTCTGTTTTTTGGGGTGTTCGGGTCTATGTTTGAATTAAGAAGAGATTCATCTTGATTGTACACTTATTGACTTTTTAGTTTTGACGACACTGCTGTTATAATAATGTTGTAAGTTTCTAGTTATATCATCATTATGTAAGAATCTGTGTATACGAGATTCATGTTCATGGTACGTGTGTTGATTATTGTGAGAAAACAGCTGCATCGAAGGAAAAACATACATTTTGCAAGTTTATAACCATATACCTGGGTCAAAATAGCACTATAAGCACTATCGTGTTTTCAGCGTAGCGATAGAGTCGGATATTTTGACTCGAACAAGTAAATGTTGTGGTATTTCGCTTGTTCTCGTCAAAAGATCCGATCCTGTCGCTACGCTGAAAACACGATAGCTGTTTATATCATTGTATTCAGATGACTGTGTGGATATCAGTGAGTCAAGAGTGTTCGCTGTTTTGTGTGTGTTTCTACCCGCAGCCACCAGGCCAACTCAAGGCCTCCCTCCTCCTCCTGCCCCCCACACCTTCAGACGTCACGTGCTAGATGACGTCGTCATGTTCCATGCTCAAGGTCCGCCACATGTTCAGCGTGACAGTGATTCCTTTGTCAGTGGTCGAGGTCACATTTATGAAAGGTTCCCTGACGAACCGAGTGAGTTTTTGTCATATGTCTTCCTCTTGAACAATCTATTCATTTATTGATTGGTATTTCTAGGTATTTATGTATGTAGTTTGCATTAATGTATGTCATATGTTTACTCATGTGTTTATCAAGTCACTTTTTTACTCATTCATGTATTGATGAATTTATTTATTTACAATTTTATTTCTTATTTATATACTCTTGTTTTGTTAGTTATGAGAAGATACAATTTGTTATTAATGCAGCACAACTATGCTGACAATATGTAATCGTCAGATTGTATTCCATTAACATTTGCTGGCCATGAAACAAAGCTACTATACGTGTACCCGTAACTACTGATACTTTTATTTCAAGAATTGAACCAGCAATGGCATTGCTTATATGTTGTTTACAACCTTTATATCAGAACCAGACGATCTGATCATAAATTGTCACTTTAGGTTGGCCTTCTTACTTTCCTTTGTTTGCTTTGTTAGTTATGAGAAGACACAATATATTTTTTATTAATGCAGCACAATTATGTTGACAATATGTAATTGTTAGATAGTATTCCTTTAAATTGTGCTGGCCATGAAACAAAGCTACTATACGTGTACCCGTAACTACTGATACTTTTATTTCAAGAATTGAACCAGCAATGGCATTGCTTATATGTTGTTCACAACCTTTATATCAGAACCAGACGATCTGATCATAAATTGTCACTTTAGGTTGGCCTTCTTACTTTCCTTTGTTTGTTTGCTTTTGCTGTTGCTGTTAACAATTCCCTTTGTTACAGGCACATCAGACAACAGCAATGTATCAATTGACTCTATGTCAGGGTCAGACAGCAGCCTGTGGGACACCTTCTTGCATCATATCGCTTGTCCTTCTTCAGACAGTAGTCTGGGTTCACTGGAGGCACTGATGGTGACAACCTCAGCACCAGATCCTTCACAAACATCTTCACCTGGGTCACAGAGCACCTTGCCTGAAGACTATCTCCACCCTATCACTTCTCCTACTGAAGCAGCGACAACACGGTCTCCATCAGCAACAACTTCTTCACACACTATGGAATCGCCATTAGCTCAACACAGCTTTCCCAACGATTACCTGCACCCAATAGCCTCCAGCAAAGCAGCCGCCATAGCTACCACAACAGCAACAACTGCCTCCGAGACACCATCAGTAAGGTCAATCCAGAACTTGGAAGCAGCAGTGGGTACCTCTTCAAAGAGAAATCGACAGAACTCACCAAGGTCAAAGTCGCACAAGAACTTGCCTAAAGATTATCTCCATCCAATCGTTTCCTCCTAGGGAGCAGCCACAGATTTTACTTCCGAATCATCTACAAAGAAATCGCTGCCGTTAAATAGCAACCTGACTGAAGACTGTATTGACCATGATTAATCTCAACTGGAAGCTGCTGCAGTTACTTCTCCGGTAACACGTGCCACTATCATACCCTCTGCCGCACCAGTCTTGTCGCACTCTGGGGACACAGCAATTTGTAGAGACATTGCAACAAATGTGGAGAAGAAAGTTGCTAGGCTCAACCCAACTTACGAAAATACTTAAATATGAACGCACCATAAAACTAGAACACTTGGAGGAGATTTTTCTTGTGCAATTGACAAAGTCGATTCTTTGAGAGAAAAAAACCCATAACGTACGCTGAAAACAGAACACTGGTGACTGCGCGTGAGAATGAGAATTAAAAAGACAAAACAATACTGTACTCCTGGTCTTAAACACTTGTTAATCGTATCGTCTTCGTCAAACACGTGAGTACTGTATTGTTTGGTCTTTTTATACTTCGAAAAAACAGTGCTTGACTGTCCATGTAATATGTATCTACTTTCTACACAAACAAAGCTAGGTGCAATGAAGGAAAAGAACGGGGACACATCTTGAGTGAAACTCATAATCTAACACTTCTAGCTTGTATTGTAAGATCATACAGTTCACTTGAGTCGCTTCCCTTCGGACAGTTATTTAATTATCGTGTCGATTAATATCGATTACACACCCACGAATTCTGTATAGCAAGCATATTTTCCCTAAGGTCGACTCTCATGCATTCCCGAGCCTTTGGTGAGATAATACCTGAGAAAAAAAAATTCGCAGCAATCCAGGACTCAGAGGTGTGTAACCGTTTTATTACCCCCCCCCCCCCCCTTGTATTTATTAAAACGACTAACTGGCACGTGCTTCAACGGCATATTTTGGATAATAAACGAATGCCGAAACTTGTCAGCAGTACTTGAAGTAACGAGATTATCTTTGATTGACTTGAAATGAACTGCACGCGTGTCTGTAAACTTATTCCGTGTCTGTAAACTTATTACAGGGCTTTTGACAACCAGATTGTTCCCTCTTGCATTTTTGTGATCTAGTTTTGAGTCACTTAAATGTAAAACATTATAAAGGTATCTCTAGTCAATAAGTATAGGGTGACCCAAAAAATACAACCCATTAAAGTGCTAATAACTCCTACACTTGTTTAGCGAACTACTTTATATTTGGTGTACGTTGGTTTAAAATATAGGATGAAGACTGTACACAGTTTGTATATGTAATGGTCTGACTTGTTTGCTTTTTCGAACACGTATTCCAAATTCAAGGATGGACTCAATAGTATGAGGTTTGGTACTAAGTAGTAGCCACACTAACGCGATTTTAGCACTCCAGATGTTTACCTGTTGGTTTTTCTGAACTGCCTTGCATTCAAAAATCATACTCAGACGAAATATGAGTTGAAACAGCAATTACAAGGAGTCTGGAGGTTAACTAAATATGAAGTATTTTGCCGAACAAACGTAGGAGTTATAGGGTTGCATTTGTTTCGGTGACCCTGTGTTAGAAAGGCGACGAATCACGTTTGTGGTTGAATTGATATTATTTTTGCTGTCGATCTTGTTAAACAGCGACAACGAGGGGGTATTCATGATATACCTACTGTACGTATACATCTTCACCAGCTAACAAAGACAACAAAACATAGGTTATGAGATAAGTTAATGTTCTTGGTTGTATTCATGAGGGTTCATGTTTCAACAAAATAAAAACTGATAACGAATTCGGGAATACTTGCCATATTTCTGTTATTCTCGTTATTATATTTATTTCCATTGATGGTACGAGTTCGCAATTTGTTTGAATTCTTACTTCCGTACTTTTTTTTTTTAAATAATGTGATATATATTGATGTGAATATCCAAACTGTACCTATCCCTATGTATACAGTTGTCATACTCTTGTAAACGTCATTCCTGTAGTTATTCTTATTTACAGTATTGCCATGTTGTTGTAATTAACATTCCTTTATTTATCTGTATGCTATAGTTGTCATTGTGATGTACTTTTGACTCCTTTCCTTATGCTAGTACTAGTGATAGTGATCTGATTTCATTCCTGAAAGTGTTTCTGTACTCATCCATGTCTATACTATTATCATGTTGATGTAAAACTCTTCTCTGTAAGTATCCTATAGATATTAACGTGAATGTGTTGAAATCCACACTGGAGTTCTTATCCTTATTTATATATTTATGTGAAATCAGTGGAGACAAGGCAGATGAGACACAGTTCACACAATTAACATACAAGCAAAAAACAACAGAGTCAATGCATAGTGTTGCTGCAGTAGGCCACCGAAGTGACAATTATTTTTATTAAATTCTGTAATTATTTTACCTTACCTATGTTTTTCAAGAATAGATAGTTAATTGCCCAACCTGTTAATTAATTTAGTTTGGGATTCTCATGGAATCCAACAATTGAATTTCATTATAAAATCTAGAGAGTCCATGAAGCTTTTGGGGCTGTTCCGCCATAACGCTGACAATTGAAACGTTAGTTTGATATTATTTAGATATATGTTTATGCCAGATGCCACAGTCGCCGGCTGCTCAGCCCAAAAACCGCTCAGGGCGAAAGGGAAGTAGTCTGGACCTGGTGCAACTGTGGACTATAGCCTAAGTTTCGGTTCCAGACCAATCAATAATGGTACTGCACCGAAGCTCAAACGGTGGTGCCAGCACACCCTGGCAGCATGCAGAATAAAAATTGTCAGAGCCAATAAGAGCATGTAATGTAATAAACCATGAACAGAATTATGGCATGGACAACCCATCGTTAGAGGCTAACTCATTCCAGTGACAGGAACTAAAAGTACAAGCAAATTTACGAATATATTCCGCAAGGTGACAACAATAATAGCTTGCAATATAATGACACCATGACAAGGATAGAATCTAAATTTCCATTGCAATATGTAACAAAGGGGATAACTGGTAAACATAGGGATGGGTGGGAGGGAAAAGACGAAGAATAAGTCAAAAGTAGAGACAGAGCAAAAATGGTGTTGTTTGTAGGTAGACAAAGAAGAGGGGGGCCGAACGCGGTCACGGGGAAAGCATCCACGCTAAGCTGGCTGGAACGCATTGCCCAGCGATTGGTCCATGAGCTACTCATTAATATTCATGAGGTTACAGCAGGGGAATTCCGATTTCCCATAAATGTCCTTGTTACCCACAAGACTTTTTGCAAGCATGTTGTTGTACTTCTGATTCTTGTACTTTTCCTTTTGACAGTAATGCGATTTTTTTTGGTCCTGTAATCTCAAACCTGTACTAATATTGGTAATGAAATGTGATTCTTTTGTTAAAGACGTCATGTCAGGGTGTGTGTGTGTTTTCAAAAGTAAAGGCTGCACTTTTATTGACTCATTTTTTCTATCATATTGATTGACATTTGTGTCAAACAAACTTTGATTCAGTGCAGACTGTAGATGTTAGTTTCTTTGTTAGTCCTGTGTTGACAACTCTTCGACAAGCGCTTAGAACTGTACCCACGGAATACGCGCTATATAAGCTTCATATTGATTGATTGAGACTATGGGGTTGCATTTCAGCTCGGAAGCTTAAATATAAGTAATTAGTTTGTTTATTTAAATCGTGATTGAAACCACATTCTCGCTAACCAAATGCATTGTCTTCTTCATCATCTCCTGAATTCAAAAATGTGTACATATTTTACGTTTGGACTGAAAATGTGTACATATGTTACGTTTAGATTGAAAACCAACTCATAAATAAAAACAATCCGTTGCAAACAATTATGCTCATTTTGCCTTTGTTACCACGGCTCATGGAAGCAGGTCCTTGTCGACCGATTCCGTGAACAAATAAAACTCATTATGGACGGATTCTCAACTGCCTGCAATATCATGTGTCTTTTCTTGGAAATAAAAGCACTTAACCAGAAACTGTGCCTGATGAGGGATATTGTCAAAATAACGTGTGTTGGGGGGTGTGTGTGTGTGTGTGTGTGTGTGTGTGTGTGTGTGAGTGTGTGTGTGTGGGGGGATAAGAATAAAACAAGGTGCTTTTCTTAGAAACATTTAGACAGTGATAACATGCACTGTAAGTTTCTCACATTTACAATATAGCACAACATAGATATTGTAATGCTTCTGATGAAAGACATACGGAAACAAATCGATCATATGATTATATGTTGTTCTATAAAATCCATTTAGCATTTGAGGCAAGTAAGACGAGATGAGGACGGTGCATGCCAACAGGAAGTTACAGATCAAAATCCCGTTAAAATCTTAAACAAATACTGTTGAGCTCTATTCAAAGATCTTAGAATCAAACAATCAAAAATGTCAGTTCCCACACACACACACACACACACACACACACACACACACACACACACACACACGCACATACACAAACACGCACGTACACAAACACGCACGCACGCACACATACACTAACACACATACCCACACACACACACACGCACGTATGCACGCACACACACACACACACACACACAAACACACACACACACACACACACACACACACACACACACACACACACACACACACACACACACTCATTTACAAAATACCGCGTCAATACACAATTGCATTACTTAAGTGTGTACATTTTGCAGTTACATTTAAACGCCTTGTAGTACACACACATTTTATCTTAGCACTTCTAAAGATAGCAAGCTCGACGGAATACACTAAGAACCAGGTTTACATATCTTGCGGGGTGAGCACCCTTCTGCACGGCGGGGTTCGAGTCCTCGACACTGTTTGCAGGACATGTTCGAAAGCTCAACTCCTTTTACATGCGCTGTCTCTGACGCATCCTTAGCATCACCTGGCGCGAACAAAAATCTAAGCAACACCATTTTGGATATAACTTGAACCTACAGCCTGTTCCCCCTCCTGAAACACAGACGCATATTAAAAATGTGTGATAGCCGGATTTCCTAAGTTGTTCTATAAGGCCAACTTGCAGAGGGAAAGTGTCTTACAGGCAGACCCCATACTGCGATAGAAAGATGTACTCAAGAGACACTTGAGCATCGACCTTGAACACCTGGAAAACCGCAGCCTTAGAACGATCGGAGTGGAGACAAACAAAGGTTTCTCTAAAGTCGACGAGACATTCGCCCAGCAGGCCTAGACAAATGATAAAAAAGCCAAAACAACACCAAAGTTGATTCGGTTCTGAATAGCCAACAGAATGAAGGTATATGAGAAAACCAACAATAACAAAACCAATCAGCCAAACAACCTACTACTACCACTACTAATACTTCTACTACTACGACAGTTGATGTGTTCATTCCTTGTCCTTTCATGTATGCATCCTTGTACAGTCCAGAATACATATGACTGCGTGTATTGTTCCTGCACACACTGAGAGCGTGCATTCTCCTACTGTATCATAGTAGCACAATAAGACTAGAAAGTAAACTGTTGCGTGGCCTCTATCTTCCATCTACAGCGTACTTTGAATGGCTGTGAAAGCGTAATGACTGACTTATCAGAGACAGGTATGATAAGATAGTATACGCAAAATATGTTATAGAAAGGAAAGTTACATATCATATCTGGCCATATGTGTCGTCCACCCACTCTCGATTTAGTTAAACAAGATGGTTCTGTTTACCTTTTTGTGTGATGACCTACACGCAACTGAAACTTGTGTACGGAAGTATTCAATACTCAGGATAGCGTTGGCAAAACATATATATATACGACGCGCGTAGACATCTTGCATTTGTTCTTTTGCCTTGACTTGGAAAGGACAGAATGTTCAGGGGTCAGTTTTGGATTCTACTTGCCATTGTTCTTTTTGTCTGCGTTATACGCCATTGCAACTGCTCATGTAAGTATTCTCTCTCTATCTCTCTCTCTCTCTCTCTCTCTCTCTCTCTCTCTCTCTCTCTCTCTCTCTGTCTGTCTCTCTCTCTCAGAGTTACCTGCCCCTGGCAACCAGCGAGCAGCATCAACTTCGAGCTCCCAAAACTTCATCATTTGTACGTGTGTGTGGAACGCCAACATCGTCTAAAATGTGTGTACCAGTGGCTTTAGAGTCTGTGCTTCGAACCCTGACAGAAAAATGCCATCTTTCCACCTGGGACATTCATAGCAAAGGAGAATGTACAACACTCATTGTAAGGTGGAACAGTGACAGTGCAGCGGCCATTGAAACCCAGTCCGTGCAGCGTGGTGTGACCCGATACAGAAAAAAGTCACCGAGTGAGCTCAGGCGTGACGCCCGCCGTGCAGCATCGAGACAACAACAAACAGCACAACCACAGGCACAGGAATCTGCGCCTCACACTGAACCCCATCAAGGTACTGTGCAAGAAAATGACATTACCACAAATGGCACGACCCAAGAATCCCGCGACATAGGTCTTTTCCAAAGCCCACCCCCACCATCCCTTTCGCAAATGCCCTCACCGGGATGCTTCGAGTCACCGGAGAAGGTGGAAAGGGAGGAGGAGAAAATAAAGGGCCAAAGTGACGCTGAATGTACTGAAAGTTTACATGAGCATTTGAACGAAACGGAAAACGAGAACTTTGACGAGTTTTGTGATGCTTTTGACGCCCCTGATTCAGACAATGACAGTGTGCAACAGTTCTGGGATGACCAGGTTGCCGGGCTAGAGTTCTACTTGACAACATTCCCAGCCGAAGTTAGGAACGCTGTCATTTCGTCTGAAACTCTCCATGTTGTGAGAAACATTGTGGTTGACCAGAGGTACGGAAAGAATTCACTACATGCTGTAACTGACTCGGCAGTGTTCGAGTACAACATGACTGAAAGGCAGGTGAAAGACTGGTGCCCCTTTGGACTGAAGGGCGAAAACCCGTTGGCCATATACGACGGCGTAAGAAGGTGGCCAAAAGCCGATCACCTGAGGTATGCCCAACATATCGATAGAATGAAGGATCATATTTGTGCCTGTTGTCAAGTAATCAAACAAGTAGGCCAGAGTGACAACCCTGACGCTGTCGCCCGTGACTCCTGACCGGGAATGCAGGGATAGTGCCGCATTGCACTTGCCGCTGACTTCTGAACGCACGTGGAAGACGTGTTATGTACAAACTCTGTGACTTGATGGGCATACAGACACTAAGACTGTTTACCAAGTCGCATTCGATTCGCGCGTGATAACAACGGCGGAAATACAAACTGTAAACAGACCAAGTGTTGGACTGAAGAAATAACATGGTTATCCATGATATTATCCAATGTACATATCGCGATCGTTTCGACCCCCCCCCCTCCCTCCCAATCTGTGTACAAGCCGATGGCTTCACAGTAAACCATTTCTGAGTTCTGAGTTCTCTCTCTCTCTCTCTCTCTCTCTCTCTCTCTCTCTCTCTCTCTCTCTCTCTCTCTCTCTCTCGCTGTCTCTCTCTCTCTCTGTCTGTCTCTCTCTGTCTCTCTCTCTGTCTCTCTCTCTGTCTCTCTATGTCTCTCTATGTCTCTCTCTGTCTCTGTCTGTCTCTCTCTGTCTCTGTCTGTCTCTCTCTCTCTGTCTCTCTGTCTCTGTCTCTCTCTCTCTCTCTCTTTCTAAAACAATGTCTATTTTGTATTTGTTTTTAGGTATGGACTTTTTCACAAGATGCTCCATGAAGAATGTCGAAAGAGAACGGACTGCAACATTTACACTGAGATTTAGCTTCGTTAACAATTGTGGGACCAACCCGACAAAATCTATTTCAATAAATCAGAATGGAGCAGATCCTCAATATGCCTCGATTTGCATTATAATTTTGGAGAGCGGATCGTGCTACTGGACCACTGGTTGTTCATGCGGAACAGGGTTACTGCCCTATTCCTTAACAAGGCAAATCAGAAGTACTGCGGGTGAACTGTGGACACTAACTGGGACACTGAAGCATGGAATGAATTTTACAGAAAGTATTGCGATAAATAAAGAAGGTAAGCTTATACATTGCATGTAAGTGATGAGTGTGTGTGTGTGTGTGTGTGTGTGTGTGTGTGTGTGTGTGTGTAAGTTTGCGTGTGTGTGTGTATAAGTGTGTGTGCGTGTGTAAGTGTGTGTGTGTGTGTGTGTGTGAGAGAGAGTGTGTGTGTGTGTGTGTGTGGTTGAGTACGTGCGTGCGTGCTAGCGAGCGAGCATGCCTGCGTGTGTGAGTTCGGGAAATGGCTGCAGCATTCAGTTTATAAGTAATGAGTATGTTGTTTAAATGCAAACTCTAGGACTACATTTCAGCTTCAAACATGTTTAAGGCACAGTAAGCCTCCCGTAAACCATCACAGAGCTCCCCGAGCGTCTACATACAGTACAAGCATACTTCCATTTGAACGCTCACCGAACGGGAACATCCTGGCTGCTTTCTGTCGAGCGTGAGACATTTTCAAAGAATTTATTTTCGTAGACTTGTTCCGTTAACAACAACGGCGCCTCGTTTTTGCGCTAGACCTAACTTTTAAAATCTAAATAATAAATTGACAGCTTGTTACACAAACATTCTTTAATCATAAAAAATTCGTTTTTCATCAAGACAAGATCAGAACAATTCGAAGTTGTGAAAGTTTAAAAAAAGAAAAGCCCGGAAGCAGGGTCACGCAAGGGTCGTAGCAGACGACGGCCGGTTTATCAGTGCAAATCGCCGTTCCTCTCAACAGTCAAAAGCCATCGCTAGAGTTCTTGTGAACCACAGCCGTTGTTTCGTGCATAAAAAAAAAACGTGCTATTGTAGATAAGCTCACGTCGAGTCGCATTCAAATGACTAACTATGACGACTGCATTGTGAAAAGGGAAAACTGGATCACACGGGTTCACGATGGCTCAGGGGTAAGATAAACCACGCAAAAATAAATTCCTTGAACACTGTTCGCTCTTTACGGAGGGCACCTAGGACATGATGTTCTCAAGCGGTGAGTGTTTAAATGAAAGGGTGTTTGTACTGTGTGTAAAAGCCTGACCGTATCTGTGATGGTTTACGGGAGGCTTACTCTGCCTTTTATGTCCGCGGAATAGAACCATGTAAGGTGGTTGATGAGTTATTCACAGACCAGCTTTTTGTTGGTTTGATGGGAGCATAATTATGGTCTTTTGTTTCATCTTTATCAACCGAGGTTGGAGGTTGATAAAGATGAAACAGAAAGCTATATGCTCCCTTCAGACCGACAAAATGTATTTTTTTCATCATTTTGTTTGTGCAAAATTTAGTTCCAAATAATGGATAGGGAGCCGTATTGTAAACCAAGTTTTCAAAATGCACGTTTAATACCCCAGATGACTCCGGCAATCAAGACAAGCGCAACGATTGTACTCAGTAGGTCAGTCATTCAAAATCAATTTGTATGGTTAAAATGTCTTAGTAAAGTGGAGAAATGTCACCTTCGTAATATAGTCAACATTGTTATCTTGTGTATTTGAAGGTGGTGACTATTGTTAGGATGTTGCTTCGCGTTTTGATAAACCGACTGCGCATAAATATCTTTTGATTTGCAAGTTCCTCATGCTTAGAATGTTTTGCGCTTTACATGATGGTTCACATTGGGAAGGTATATATAGATTGGCATTTCCGTAAAGAAAAAGATATGCTAATGAGCTGTGATATGTTTCATTACTCAGCATGCACCCTTGTCTAACTTCAACAAAAGTTATGCACGTTTTGTTTGTATGTCTACAAAACGTTTGTTTATATTGTCAGTCTGCGCCAGCACGAATTCGCAGTCTGAGGGGGGGAGCACAGTGACGACGACCAGCGTGGATGCCAGCTTCGTGGACACCTCCCCTGGTGTGTATGTTATAATTGTATCACGATTTTAGAATCTCTGTCTGTCTCTCTTACATTCTGTCTCTGCCCGTCTCTATTTGTGTCTCTGTCTGTCTCTTTCTCTCTCTCTCTCTGTATCTCTGCCTCCGTCTGTCTCTCTGTCTGTCTGTCTGTCTCTATCTCTGTCTCTCTCCCTCTTTCTCTCTCTCTCTCTCTCTCTCTCTCTCTCTCTCTGTCTCTATCTGTCTCTGTCTCTCTCTCTCTCTCTCTCTCTCTCTCTCTCTCTCTCTCTCTCTCTTTTGTGTGTACATGCGTATACGCTTTTCTGAACTGTTGGTCATGAATGCAATTCTTTGTTTTTAAATAAACATACACAGAAACAAAAAACACATAACTACTCCTCAAAGAAACTTAACTACGGTCATAGGAAGACAAATATATTTTAAAGATAGCCTAAAGTAACTTTTTTTCTTCTTTTTTTTACAGAGCAGAGCACAACGACGTCTACCAAGCTGACCAGTGAGACCTTGCTTGTGTCAACAGAGCAAAGTGAGAATGAACAGACAGATTTGTATTGCTCTTTGCTCTTCTGCGTTTTACATTTGTTTTTCTGGTGTATAGAGCAGGAAATACCATGTTGTCCTGGACGGGTTGCAGGCTGTTATTCAATAGAGAACACTACATGACTTGCTGTGTGGTACCAGTTTACACGATTTTAGTTTGTTGATAGTGAAATGCTGGCAAAAGCGAACTTTTATGTATTTGAAAAATAAGTGTAAACGTATTCTCACACAGCAATCCATGTGGTATTCTGTTTATCATGTATTCGGTACTTGCGTGCCAACCTCATTTACATGATATACGCGGGAAGAGATGGTTTTTATTATTATTATATGAAGTCTTATATCGCGCGCGTATCTCCAGACTCGGACTCAAGGCGCAGGGATCTATTTATGCCGTGTGAGATGGAATTTGTTACACAATACATCACGCATTCACATCGACCAGCAAATCGCAGCCATTTCGGCGCATATCCTACTTTTCACGGCCTATTATTCTAAGTCACACGGGTATTTTGGTGGACATTTTTTATCTATGCCTATACAATTTTGCCAGGAAAGACCCTTTTGTCAATCGTGGGATCTTTAACGTGCACACCCCAATGTAGTGTACACGAAGGGACCTCGGTTTTTCGTCTCATCCGAAAGACTAGCACTTGAACCCACCACCTAGGTTAGGAAAGGGAGGAGAAAATTGCTAACGCCTTGACCCAGGGTCGAACTGGCAACCTCTCACTTCCGAGCGCAAGTGCGTTACCACTCGGCCAAGGTTTATCTATTACATCCGTGGTCTCTATTAGTAGTGCAGGATACAATTTCGTTTTACATTGGTAGTGCGTGTAAGGTGCACAATACATAACTATATCACTAAAACATTGCTTTATTTAAATCACGTTGTTGACACGTTTTCCTTTCTTCCAGAAAAACGCAGAATGTTCGGTCAGTTAGGCAAAAGTTTCCCTTTCTTCGTTTGTTGATATTTCTCTGTATACATTGTGTGGTTAAGAAGTTGGTTCAACACGTTTTACTTGTTCATGTACATCAACTATTCTGGTGAGAAATGTTAAGGTGTGCACAAGGATTGTGAGAAATTCCATTGTATAATGTTTGTTATTGTCATGATAAAAATAACCTCACATAATATTACTCAAGGTACAGCCAAGAATGCCTTTCATCTAGCATTAGTCTCGCGACATAGTGCTTCTGTCTACTATAGTTTGAGTATTGTTGTGCTTCTGTTCGCTTGCTGTAAAAACACAGAAACAGTGACTGTGTGTGTGTGTGTGTGTGTGTGTGTGTGTGTGTGTGTGTGTGTGTGTGTGTGTGTGTATGTATGTGTGTGTGTGTGTGTATGTGTGTGTGTGCGTGCGTGCGTGCGTGCATGTATGTGCGTGCGTGCGTGCGTGCGTGCGTGCGTGCGTGCGTATATGTATTGCGTGCGTGCGTGTGTGTTTGTGTGTGTGTTAATTGGAGATGACGTGTACAAAGACAATCACAGATAGAAAGGGACAGAGAGAGACAGAGGAAAACAATGTTCACACATTGGAAGAGAAAGGAGAGATATAAAAGAAAAAGCAGGATTGTTAAATTATGCACAGCACTGAAATCAAGATTGATAAACAAATTACCTTACCAATATTTTTCAATGCAGGATTTCATTATTACATTCGGTAATTTAACGCCAAAATATGTTAGAACATGTTTACTTGATTTTGATGTTCAGATTCCGAGTGCATGTATTTTTTGGAAAAGAAAACATGATATTCATTTGGAAATAAGTAACCGGTTATTGCCTGTAAAATGTAAAAAAAGAAGAAAGATTACGTCTGTTGCACTGGAAGATATTGCATAGAATTTACCCAACAAATATTGTATTAGATAAGACGGGATTACGAACATCGAATAGGTGTGAGTTTTGTAAATAATTGGACACCCTTGAACGTTATGTTGTTGTATTGCCAAGAGGTCATGAAGGGTTGGAAGGTATGTAGGGCTAAGGCTTGAAGACTTTGTTTATACGAAAATTGATGTCAACTTAGTACTGAATGAAAAATGTTATATTTGGTTATTTTAGGGAACATTTCAAAATGTATTATATTTATTTTTTTTGAATTATTGTAATTTGATTACGAAAATGACCATTGGAAAATTTAAATATGGTAACAAGTCGGATTTGGGGGTATTAACAGAATGAGAGTTAAACCTTAGAAGTTAATTTATGGTATAATATATATATTCTTTTTAAAGGTTATAATTAAGATGATATTTGTTTATTCATTATTTAAATAAAAATATAAGAATTTGATTACAAAAAGAAAAAGACCAATGAAAAAGGATGCTCTCCGCCCTAAAGAAAATAAGAAAAGAAAAAGGGCACAAAATAAGGGTTGTAGCTGCCTGCATGCAACTCTGGTAAAAAAAAATTGTTTTTAAAAAGCAAACAAAAAAGCAATATTAAATCAAAAGAGCGCCTATATGAATGTCAAAGTACATAACACATAGCAATTGTCATAACAAAATCTAGCACTGAATACAAAGAGAGTTGGAATTCTGATTCAGTGTGAAGCACCTGTTGTTCTATGACTTCATCTTCAATGAGTCTGAATTACATTTACCGTTCTGTTTCTTGGCTGAAATTAAGCCTCAACCTCTCCTATAACACAGAAATACTTGTTCTCATGTCTATTTGCTTTAAATCAGCTTCTACCGGGGTTGTTTTTGATTGTTAGCATGCGCGAGTGCTTAACGAGGGCTTAATGTGTGCATAATTATACTCATGACAATCTGTTGTGACGTCATACGCATGACGTTTTTCAAATCAATAGAGTGGGTTATGGCTGCTGAAAGTCTGACAAATTAAACATCATATCTTTTGTCATCAGTAAAAGCTTACAAAATGCTCAATCCCAAGGCAATTTTAGGGAACTTGTGTTTTACACGTCATTTGTTTTAGGGGGGTAGAGTGACGTATAAAGGTAACGTAAAAATACCACGCGTTCAGTGTACAAACCAATTAGACATGTCAGGGAAAGACAGGTTATTTCTCCAAATGTGAGTACAACTTTTGGGCACTTTCAACGGTTGATTTCGGCCTCAGAGAAGTATAAGCTAGGAGTAATAGAAGAAAATTAGACGTAAACTAGGAAAAATGTAATCTAATTTCAGAAAGAACACTTCATTATAAAAATTACTTGTTAAAACCTAAGGTAATTGTGTGTGCTTCAATTCTGGCTCTTTAGTTGCTTGCATGCACTCGGATTTTTTGTTTTATTAATAAAATACTACAAGTAGGCAGAAACTGAATTTCAACCTGTGTTGTATTAGAAACACTGGAATTTCTAAAATCGCCACGTTAGAATCGAGTTTATTTTTGACATTTTTTACTTTAAAAATGATTGTTCTCAATAATTAGACACATATTATTCTGTGCATATTTTTGTCGGGGTAGACCATTAAATGAGGCTGATAATTGCAGTGCTATTAGTAATTTGCAAGAACACATGATTAACTCATATTTTCCTTGTTTACAGAGCAGAGTGTAACGACGTCTGCCAAGCTGAGAGGTAAGACCTTGCTTGTATCCACAGAGGACAGTGAGAATGAACAGAAATGTACTGGCCTTTGCTCTTCTCAAGACAGGTTTATAATTATGGTGTATAGAGCAGGAAATATTTTTTCTCAACGGGTTGCAGGTCACAACCACCACAGACAGTTCAGTTATTCAATATAGAGAGCACTACATGGCTTGTTTTGTGATCATACCAGTCAACACGAGTGCCTTTTTCGGAAATTAATGTGTCAAAAAATACAACTCACCACAGCAAACTCAGGCATGGGTGCAACTCTTCCGTCTAGGACGGAATTTCCGTTTTTCTCAGGAGGCTGCAGACGGATTTTCCGGGTTTTTTTTTGAAAATTCTGGAGCAAGGTTATTGTGTACCCTTGACCATGCCTGATAGGGACGGTTGTGTACAGGTGCCAAGAAAGGAGGAGGAGGATGTCATGTCATACTGGTGAATGTGGCATCTTAAGTGCTGTGTATTTAGCCTTCCTTATATAGCCCACTTTCAGGGATTCAGAGACCTTCAGTGGTAGAGAACATTTGCATTCCTGGTCTATGAACCAGTGGTATTTCGCTTCAGATACATTGAGTCCTTTAGAAAGTTGGCAACTAAAACAAGCTTGCGTGAAACTTATTTCTCTTTTAATTCAAGCTATGATTCAACAATCATTTGTGAATTTAACTCCTAAAATGAAAAAGCAGCATCAGAAGATTGCATGTGCATGGCAAGGGATATAACTCTGGAGGTTTCTGTTTTTGTCTAAACCTTCTTCTGTTTAACCTGAGCAGTTAGCCCTTTTGAAAGTATTCAATTGAAACAAACTCAGTGACTTGAAAATTGTTTCTCATTTGGTTGAAGCTATGGTTCAACAATTATTTGAGAATTTACCTCCTGCAATGATAAATTCATAAGCTTCAAGTAAAGAAGTTGTAATACAAGGGAGGTGACTGTAATTTCCTGTATTTGTGAAAACTTTTTGTTAGCATGGTAATTTTCCTTTAATTCAGTAAACATTTTTTTAAATCAAAGACAAAACTAGGTGATAAAATCAATCACCTTCAAGTTTACAAGATTTTTAATTTGGGCATCTCCAATTTTAATTTTTTGTTAGCAAGGAGAGGCTTCTTCAAATGTGTTGACCTTGTTTTTTGTAGACCCTCTAGCAAGAGTGATGCAACCAAACACCTTCAAGTATAGAGGTTTTTCATGTTGTGCATCCCCCCCAAAAATTTTTTGTTGTTGTTGTTGTTGCTGTTTTCAGTTTTAAAACCAGGAGAGGCTTAAAATGCTAAAATTCATTTTCGGCTGGGTGGTTACACATACCTTCAGGTTTACAAGATTGTTCATATTATGCATATCCGCAAAGCCTGTTTGTTCTGAAATAGATTTAGAGTCAAAAGAGGCCATTCAAATCCTCCCTGAACTGCGAAAATTCGTTTGTGGGTAGGGGGCGCTGCCCCTGCATGGACCCCCCAGCAAGGGCGCTGCCCCTGCTCCCCGCCAGGGCCTTACCGGCCCCTGGACCACGGCCTTTTCAGTTTTTTCATTTTCCAGCAGTGTGCTGAGTTTTGGTATGTGACCAAGTGGAGGGATGGTGTTATATCCCATGTTAAAGCTTGGTCAGATCTCAGACAGTGAAGAGAACTGTTGTTACCAGTCGATGTGGGCCTGACTACTATTGCTGATAAAGAAAACAAAGTTGAGTTGGTTCGTAATAGCCAACCCGTTGAAGGGACATGAGAAAACCAACAACCAAACAACCAAGAAAGAGATAAACAAACAAATCTTCTACGACTACTACCACTGCTACTACTACTACTACTGTTGCTACTACTACTATTACTACTGTTACTACTACTACTACCACTACTACTACTACTGCTACTACTACACCTACTACTACTCCTGCAACTACTACTACTACTACTGCTACTACTGCTACTGCTGCCACTACTACTACTACTACCACTACTACTACTACTGCTACTACTACTACTACTACTACCACTACTACTACTACTACTGCTACGACTACTACGACTGCTACTACTACTACTACTGTTGCTACTACTACTATTACTACTACTGCTATTGGTACTACTACTACTATACTACTACTACTTCTGCAGTTCGACATGTTTTCTTTCCTTGTCTTTTCACTTATGTACCTGTACAGTTCAAAATACATACAGGACTGCGTTTATGGTTCCTGTTCTTCCACACACTAATAGAGTGCATCACAGCTGCAGACTGAAACGGAGACTGTCGCGTGGCCTCTACAACTTCTTCTCTGATAGTTTTTGCGCATGCTATCTTGACATCACTTTCGCTGGAAAGTCATCTTACATCCAAACGTCTTCATCTTACATCCAAAGAGTGCGTTGAATAGCTATCAAAGCGCATGCCTGACTTATCAGCGACAGTTATGTCAAGTTAGCAAAATATGTCTTACGAAATAGAGTTGTAAGATACTATTATATTTGGTCATATTGTTGTCTACCCACTCTCGATTTAGTTAAACACGATGGTTCTGTGTACTAGCTTGAGTGATGACGTATCCACAACTATCACTGTTGTATGTAAGTATTGATTACCCAAGACAGCAATGACTTATCAGCGAAAGTGATGTCAAGATAGCATGCGCAAAATATATCATAGAAGAAAAAAAGTTGTATAATATTTGAGGCCATATTGTTGTCCACCCACTCTCGATTTAGTTAAATAAGATGGTCTTGTTTACTCATTTGCGTAATGACGTACACGCAACTAAAACTTTCCTAGGGAAGTATGTATTACGAAGTTGCACTGCAGTACCTGTTGATCCAAACCTGTCATTTGGGACTATGTTAATATAACAGAAAATAACCAGACACAAGGAGAATGACAACTACAACAGTGATAACAAAAAACAATAACAACAGAAAAACACATGAATATATACAAAACGAAAATAATATTTATGTAAAATAGGACCAAGTAAAAGGAAGAAACAAATTGCATTTGCAAAATAGCACGCATTGCCAAAAATAGGTTGAACACGATAGTTCTGTGTACTAGCTTGAGCAATGACTTATCAGCGAAAGTGATGTCAAGATAGCATGCGCAAACAATATCAGAAAAGAAAAAAAAGTTGTATAATATATGAGGCTATATTGTTGTCCACCCACTGTCGATTTAGTTATACAAGATGGTCCTGTTTACTGATTTGCGTAATGATGTACACGCAACGAAAACTTTCCCTGGGAAGTATGTATAACTATGTTGCACTGCAGTATCTGTTGATCCAAACCTGGCATTTGGGACTATGTTAATATAACAGAAAATAACCAGACACAAGGAGAATGACAACTACAACAGTGATAACAAAAAACAATAACAACAGAAAAACACATGAATATACAAAACGAAAATAATATTTATGTAAAACAGGACCAAGTAAAAGGAAGAAACTAATTTCATTAGCAAAATAGCACGCATTGCCAAAAATAGGTTGAACACGATAGTTCTGTGTACTAGCTTGAGCAATGACTTAACAGCGAAAGTGATGTCAAGATAGCATGCGCAAACAATATCAGAAAAGAAAAAAAAGTTGTAAAATATATGAGGCTATATTGTTGTCCACCCACTGTCGATTTAGTTATACAAGATGGTCCTGTTTACTCATTTGCGTCATGACGTACACGCAACTAAAACTTTCCTAGGGAAGTATGTATAACTATGTTGCACTGCAGTATCTGTTGATCCAAACCTGGCATTTGGGACTATGTTAATATAACAAAAAATAACCAGACACAAGAAGAATGAAAAATACAACAGTGATAACAAAAAACAATAACAACAGAAAAACACATGAACATACAAATAATTAAGGAAAATAATATGTATGTAAAACACGACCAAGTTGTGGGCGGGGATGTAGCTCAGTCGGTAGTGCGCTGGATTTGTATCCAGTTGGCCGCTGTCAGCGTGAGTTCGTCCCCACGTTCGGCGAGAGATTTATTTCTCAGAGTCAACTTTGTGTGCAGACTCTCCTCGGTGTCCGAACACCCCCGTGTGTACACGCAAGCACAAGACCAAGTGCGCACGAAAAAGATCCTGTAATCCATGTCAGAGTTCGGTGGGTTATAGAAACACGAAAATACCCAGCATGCTTCCTCCAAAAGCGGCGTATGGCTGCCTAAATGGCGGGGTAAAAACGGTCATACACGTAAAAGCCGTGGGAGTTTCAGCCCATGAACGAACAAACAAACGACCAAGTAAAAGAAAAAAACAAATTTCATTGGCAAAATAGCACGCATTGCCAAAAATAGGTTGAACGATCGTCAACTATGAACAACCAACCGCGTACCGTCCTTTCCAAAGCACAAACAAATAAAACCATTATTTAAGTCCGCTATGACGACATCTGCCGAACTGAACAGCGAGTCTCTGCCTGTGTCAACAGCAGAACAGGAGGGAGAACACGATGACAGCAGTAATCCGTTTGTGTGTCTTTGTTTTGTCTAATAGATTGTTTGTTTATTTGTGTTTTTATTGTTGATGGTGTTGCTGTAGATGTTGAAGTAGCTTTTACAACTTGTTTGTTTGCTTTCTTTTCTCAAAGATTTTATTTGGTATTTGGTACAAAAAGGAAACACCCCGTTGATATTAACTAATTGTAGCAGAGTGTTAAATGTTCTTTTTTCAAGTGCATGAACTGGTATCTTGTGTCCTCTGTTATAACAAAAGGTGTGGTTTAGTGATGAGTTCATAACAGTCATTAACAAATGTATCTACTGGAATGTATGCTAATGTTGTGTGTAAAAGTAGACAAGGAAGACCGATTTACGATTTTGTGTATAGTTATGCAAGGTATATCTTGAAATAAATAAAACAATCCGTGTATGCATTAGGGCCAAATAAAAATATATGTTGGTTTAGGGTAACCCGACCGACCCTATCTTTTCCCGCCGACCCTTACACTTTTTTTTCATTTATCAAAGAAACAACCTACTTTTGGCACATTTTGAGAACCATACCAAGACTAAGGGAAGTAACCTCCTTTAAGATCGACTAAATACAAGAAATAAAAATAAAAGATTAATAAAAAAAAAAGCCAACCTACCGACCCTATCTTGTTTTGTCACATTACCCTAAACCAACCTATATTTTTGTCCTTTTTTTCATTTTCATAGAGAATACACTGACAGAACTGAAGCAGCTGATGATCATGATTACTATTGGTGTACCCGTCAGCATAATCGTCATCTTGCTCGTCATCTTGCTCGTGTTTAAACGCAGCCTGGGAAGACGTTTAAACGGTCAGTGACTCCATGCTGTAATACATGTTGCCCCTTTAGCGTGGAAGTAAAGGTGCGTGCGTTCGTATGCGCGTGTGAATGTTGTTCTTGTGCGTTTGTGTGTGTATGTGTGTGTGGGGTGTGTGTGTGGTGTGTGTGTGTGTGTGTGTGTGTGTGTGTGTGTGTGTGTTTTTGTGAACAAGAAACAATTGACAAGTGGCTCTATCCCATCTTCCCCCCTTTTCCCCGTCGCGATATAATCTTCGTGGTTGAAAACGACGTTAAACACCAAATAAATAAATAAAGAAAGAAAGTATGTGTGGGTGTGTGGGTGTGCGTGTGTGTGTGTGGTCGTGTTTGTGTGTGTTCAGGTCTGTTGTTTGGGTGTTCGGGTCTATGTTTGAATTAAGAAGAGATTCATCTTGATTGTACACTTATTGACTATTTAGTTTTGACGACACTGCTGTTATAATAATGTTGTAAGTTTCTAGTTATATCATCATTATGTAAGAATCTGTGTATACGAGATTCATGTTCATGGTACGTGTGTTGATTATTGTCAGAAAACAGCTGCATCGAAGGAAAAACATACATTATGCAAGTTTATAACCATATACCTGGGTCAAAATAGCACTATAAGCACTATCGTGTTTTCAGCGTAGCGATAGAGTCGGATATTTTGACTCGAACAAGTAAATGTTGTGGTATTTCGCTTGTTCTCGTCAAAAGATCCGATCCTGTCGCTACGCTGAAAACACGATAGCTGTTTATATCATTGTATTCAGATGACTGTGTGGATATCAGTGAGTCAAGAGTGTTCGCTGTTTTGTGTGTGTTTCTACCCGCAGCCACCAGGCCAACTCAAGGCCTCCCTCCTCCTCCTGCCCCCCACACCTTCAGACGTCACGTGCTAGATGACGTCGTCATGTTCCATGCTCAAGGTCCGCCACATGTTCAGCGTGACAGTGATTCCTTTGTCAGTGGTCGAGGTCACATTTATGAAAGGTTCCCTGACGAACCGAGTGAGTTTTTGTCATATGTCTTCCTCTTGAACAATCTATTCATTTATTGATTGGTATTTCTAGGTATTTATGTATGTAGTTTGCATTAATGTATGTCATATGTTTACTCATGTGTTTATCAAGTCACTTTTTTACTCATTCATGTATTGATGAATTTATTTATTTACAATTTTATTTCTTATTTATATACTCTTGTTTTGTTAGTTATGAGAAGATACAATTTGTTATTAATGCAGCACAACTATGCTGACAATATGTAATCGTCAGATTGTATTCCATTAACATTTGCTGGCCATGAAACAAAGCTACTATACGTGTACCCGTAACTACTGATACTTTTATTTCAAGAATTGAACCAGCAATGGCATTGCTTATATGTTGTTCACAACCTTTATATCAGAACCAGACGATCTGATCATAAATTGTCACTTTAGGTTGGCCTTCTTACTTTCCTTTGTTTGTTTGCTTTTGCTGTTGCTGTTAACAATTCCCTTTGTTACAGGCACATCAGACAACAGCAATGTATCAATTGACTCTATGTCAGGGTCAGACAGCAGCCTGTGGGACACCTTCTTGCATCATATCGCTTGTCCTTCTTCAGACAGTAGTCTGGGTTCACTGGAGGCACTGATGGTGACAACCTCAGCACCAGATCCTTCACAAACATCTTCACCTGGGTCACAGAGCACCTTGCCTGAAGACTATCTCCACCCTATCACTTCTCCTACTGAAGCAGCGACAACACGGTCTCCATCAGCAACAACTTCTTCACACACTATGGAATCGCCATTAGCTCAACACAGCTTTCCCAACGATTACCTGCACCCAATAGCCTCCAGCAAAGCAGCCGCCATAGCTACCACAACAGCAACAACTGCCTCCGAGACACCATCAGTAAGGTCAATCCAGAACTTGGAAGCAGCAGTGGGTACCTCTTCAAAGAGAAATCGACAGAACTCACCAAGGTCAAAGTCGCACAAGAACTTGCCTAAAGATTATCTCCATCCGATTGTGTCCTTCAAGGGAGCAGCCACGGTTTTTACTTCGGAATCATCTGCAAAGAAACCATCACTGCCGTAAATAGCAACCTGACTGAAGACTGTATTGACCATGATTAATCTCAACTGGAAGCTGCTGCAGTTACTTCTCCGGTAACACGTGCCACTATCATACCCTCTGCCGCACCAGTCTTGTCGCACTCTGGGGACACAGCAATTTGTAGAGACATTGCAACAAATGTGGAGAAGAAAGTTGCTAGGCTCAACCCAACTTACGAAAATACTTAAATATGAACGCACCATAAAACTAGAACACTTGGAGGAGATTTTTCTTGTGCAATTGACAAAGTCGATTCTTTGAGAGAAAAAAACCCATAACGTACGCTGAAAACAGAACACTGGTGACTGCGCGTGAGAATGAGAATTAAAAAGACAAAACAATACTGTACTCCTGGTCTTAAACACTTGTTAATCGTATCGTCTTCGTCAAACACGTGAGTACTGTATTGTTTGGTCTTTTTACATAGAGGGGGAATCGAGACGAGGGTCGTGGTGTCTGTGTGTGTGTGTGTGTGTGTATGTGTGTGTCTGTGTCTGTGTCTGTGTCTGTGTGTCTGTCTGTCTGTGCGTGTGTGTGTGTAGAGCGATTCAGACCAAACTACTGGACCGATCTTTATGAAATTTGACATGAGAGTTCCTGGGAATGATATCCCCGAACGTTTTTTCATTTTTTTCGATAAATACTTTTGATGACGTCATATCCGGCTTTTTGTAAAAGTTGAGGCGGAACTGTCACACCCTCATTTTTCAGTCAAATAGATTGAAATTTTTGTAAAGCAATCTTCGACGAAGGCCGGACTTCGGAATTGCATTTCCGCTTGGTGGCTTAAAAACTAATCAATGACTTTGGCCATTAAAAATCTGAAAATTGTAATATTTTTTTTTGTTATATAAAACGATCCAAATTTACGTTCATCTTTTTCTACATCATTTCTTAATTCCAAAAACATATAAATATGTTATATTTGGATTAAAAACAAGCTCTGAAAATTAAAAATATAAAAATTATGATCAAAATTAAATTTCCGAAATCGATTTAAAAACAATTTAATCTTATTCCTTGTCGGTCTGTTGATTCCAAAAACATATATATGATATGTTTGGATTAAAAACACGCTTAAAAAGTAAAAACGAAGAGAGGTACACAAAAGCGTGTTTTGCAGCACAGCAAAACCACTACCGCGCTAAACAGGCTCGTCAGTTTCACTCCGTAATGCACAAGCTGCGGACTACGGTCATTGTGAAAAAAAATGCTGTGCGTTCAGTTTCATTCTGTGAGTTCCACAGCTTGACTAAATGTAGTAATTTCGCCTTACGCGACTTGTTATACTTCGAAAAAACAGTGCTTGACTGTCCATGTAATATGTATCTACTTTCTACACAAACAAAGCTAGGTGCAATGAAGGAAAAGAACGGGGACACATCTTGAGTGAAACTCATAATCTAACACTTCTAGCTTGTATTGTAAGATCATACAGTTCACTTGAGTCGCTTCCCTTCGGACAGTTATTTAATTATCGTGTCGATTAATATCGATTACACACCCACGAATTCTGTATAGCAAGCATATTTTCCCTAAGGTCGACTCTCATGCATTCCCGAGCCTTTGGTGAGATAATACCTGAACATTGTTCTGAGAAAAACAATCGCAGCAATCCAAGACTCCGAGGTGTGTAACCTTTGTATCCCCCCCCCTCTTGTATTTATTAAAACAACTAACTGGCACGTGCTTCAACGGCATATTTTGGATAATAAACGAATGCCGAAACTTGTCAGCAGTACTTGAAGTAACGAGATTATCTTTGATTGACTTGAAATGAACTGCACGCGTGTCTGTAAACTTATTACAGGGGCGTTTCACAACCAGAATTTTTCCTCTTGATTTGTTTTATCTCATTGTTATGATGTTTTAGAGTTTGTAGTCACTTAAATGTAAAATTATAATGGTATCTCTAATCAATAGGTATAGGGTGACCCAAACAATGCAACCCATTAAAGTGCTAAAAACTCATACACTTGTATAGCGAATTACTTTATATTTGGTGTACGTTGGTTTAAAATATAGGATGAAGACTGTACACAGTTTGTATATGTAATGGTCTGACTTGTTTGCTTTTTCGAACACGTATTCAAAATCCAAAGATGGACTCAATAGTATGAGGTTTGGCACTAAGTAGTAGCCACACTAACGCGATTTTAGCACTCCAGATGTTTACCTGTTGGTTTTTCTGAACTGCCTTGCATTAACAAATCATACTTAGACGAAATATGAGTTGAAACAGCAATTGCAGGGAGGTTAACTAAATATGAAGTATTTCGCCGAACAAACGTAGGAGTTATATGCATTTTAGTGGGTTGCATTTGTTTCGGTGACCCTGTGCTAGAAAGGCGACGAATCACGTTTGTGGTTGAATTGATATTATATTTGCTGTCGATCTTGTTAAACAGCTACAACGAGGGGGTATTCATGATATACCTACTGTACGTATACATCTTCTTCAGCTAACAGAGACAACAAAACAGGTTATGAGATGTTAATGTTCTTGGTTGTATTCATGAGGGTTTATGTTTCAACAAAATAAAAACTGATAACGAATTCGGGGAATACTTGTCATATTTGTGTTATCCTCGTTATTATATTTATCTTCATTGATGGTACGATTTCGCAATTTGTTTGAATTCTTACTTCCGTACTTTTTTTTTTTAAATTAATGTGATATATATTGATGTGAATATCCAAACTGTACCTATCCCTATGTATACAGTTGTCATACTCTTGTAAACGTCATTCCTGTAGTTATTCTTATTTACAGTATTGCCATGTTGTTGTAATTAACATTCCTTTATTTATCTGTATGCTATAGTTGTCATTGTGATGTACTTTTGACTCCTTTCCTTATGCTAGTACTAGTGATAGTGATCTGATTTCATTCCTGAAAGTGTTTCTGTACTCATCCATGTCTATACTATTATCATGTTGATGTAAAACTCTTCTCTGTACGTACCCTGTAGATATTAGCGTGGATTTGTTGAAACCCACATTTGAGTCCATATCCTTATTTACATAATGTCAAGGATTCTGTTGTACTTCTGACTCTTGTACTTTCCCTTTTGACAGTAATGCGATTTTTGTTTGGTCCTGTAATCTCAACCCTGTACTAATATTGGTAATGAAATGTGATTCTTTTGTTAAAGACGTCATGTCAGGGTGTGTGTGTGTTTTCAAAAGTAAAGGCTGCACTTTTATTGACTCATTTTTTCTATCATATTGATTGACATTTGTGTCAAACAAACTTTGATTCAGTGCAGACTATGGGGTTGCATTTCAGCTCGGAAGCTTAAATATAAGTAATTAGTTTGTTTATTTAAATCGTGATTGAAACCACATTCTCGCTAACCAAATGCATTGTCTTCTTCATCATCTCCTGAATTCAAAAATGTGTACATATTTTACGTTTGGACTGAAAATGTGTACATATGTTACGTTTAGATTGAAAATTAACGAACTCATACGTGGGTGCGTGCGTATGTGTGTGTGTGTGTGTGTGTGTGTGTGTGTGTGTGTGTGTGTGTGTGTGTGTTTGTGTGTGTGCGCGCGTTTGTGTGTATGTGTGTGTGAGTGTTATGTGAAATAAGAAAACAACAAGGAGCTTTTCTTTGAAACATTTAGACTGTGATGACAGCCATGCTCTGAAATTTTCTCACATCTACAAGGTGGCACAACGTAGATAGTGTAATACTTCTTTTGTAAGACATACGGAAACATATCGGCCATATGAACATATTTCATCTCGAAAATCCACGTAGGGTTTGAGGCAAGTATGTTAAGATGAGGACGGCGCATGTCAACAGGAAGTCAAAGATCAATTATAAGTAATCCCGTTAAAATCGTGACAAGCTCTATTCAAATATCAGAAATAAAACAATGCAGTAATGTCCGTTCACACACACACACACACACACACACACACACACACACACACACACACACACAAACGCACACACACACAAACACACACATACACACACACACGCGCACGCAAGCAAGCTCTCACGCACGCACGCATGTATCCACACGCGCATGCGCGCGCACACGCACACACACGCACGCATACACACAGACAGACACACACAGACAGACACACACACACACACACACACACACACACACATACATACATACACAGACGTGTGCAAACAAACGTGTTGAATACACAAACGGCAAACGTACGTGTGCGCATGTTGCGGGTACAGGCAAGCTCACATGCATGTTATCTTAGCACTTCTAAAGTTAGCACGCTTGACAGAACACACTAAGAACCAGGTTTGCAGCTTTTGCGGGGTGGGTACCCTTCTGCACGGCGGGGTTCGAGTCCTGGACCCTGTGTGCAGGACAGGAATGGCCTACATGCACTGTCCCTGACGCAACATCAACAACACCTTGCAAGACAAAGTTCCCAACAACACCGTCCTGCATAGAGCTCAAACCTACATCAGTCTGATGAAACAAAGATGCATGCGCTGGCTTGGTCACATTTTAAGAATGTATGGTAATCGGATTCCGAAAATATTTATATACGGCCAACTAGCACAGGGAAAGCGTCTCACAAACAGACCCCAGCTGCGCTATAACGACGTCTGCAAGAGAGACCTGAAGGCCTTGAGCATCGACCTGAACACCTGCTAAACTGCAGCTTCAGAACGATCGGAGTGGAGACAGACTGCGTATATTGTTCTTGTACTTGCACACACTGATGTTGTACAATCGTCTATTGTATCTTATTCCCCCCTCTGCTTCTTTACCTCTGTAAACTTGTAGAGCTAGTTATTTTTCGATAATGACCCAGCAACCAAACAAATAACGAGCCAGCAACAGCCTGAATCCTCGATAGTGCAATGGGTTGAGAAGCTGTTCTGTTTTGGTACTACTTTTGCGACTGAAAAGTTCCGAACGCTCTATACGTACGAAATATACATCTCTGGAGCAAACAATACACACATACCGCATTTAAATTAACAACTACAGGCCTGAACACATGAATCTCCATATAAAATCCATGAGTTAGGTTGTTTTCTGAATCAAGATCTGCCGTGCACACACCGTTCATCACAAGCAAATTCCCAAGGCAAGTAACTCATACTCTTGCCGACAAGAGTAGTTCCCCTTCTTTTAACGCAGTTTCTTCGACAACACTGATTGCAATCCGACGGTCAGTTTTCAACAATATTTCATTTTATAAACAGATCACACGCAACCAAATGCACACATCTCATCAATTTAAACAACATAAAGCGGTTTCATACACTATTTTCCCCAGAAAACTGAACTTCATACAGTAATTAACGTTGGAACACGGGTGCAAAAGTTCGTCTGCTAGTCCCATTTGACGAAAGAACATTATCCTAAACTATACTAAAACATAAACAGAACACACAATATCTGCCTTTACCGCCACAGCAGAATAACAGCATATCTGTGTACTTGATTTTAGTCTAAAACAGGGAAACTGACAAGAAGTGTTAACAGAATGGAATGATTTGCACGGAACTATACAACCGCGCATTAATCGATCGCCTGCGCAGGTTGACTGGTTGAGTGATTCGGATTCGATCAAACTTTTGCACAAAAACTCCTGTTTTCTTTGAATAACTGAAGAAAGGAGGAATAAAGAGGTTACACACCTCGTCTCAGTGATTATTAAAAATAATGGTCTCAGTTCGCGGTCATGAAAAAGCTCGCTGAAGCTCGCATTTTTCATGATCCGCCAACTTCGACCATTATTTTTAATAATCACTGAGACTCGGCATGTAACCTCTACATAATAGCAGACTAAGGAAGGGGTTTGTGGCGTGGCCCTATCATTCCATCCACAGAGTGCGTTGAATAGCTATCAAAGCGTATGCCTGATTTATCAGCAACATTTATGCCAAAATATATAGCATGCGCAAAATTCGTCTCAGAAAATAAAGTCGTATACTACATGTACATTTGGCCATGTTGCTGCCCACTCTCGATTTAGTTGAACAAGACGGTTATGTTGTATTCCTTTGAGTGATGACGTACCAGCAACTGAAACTTTCCTGAGGAAGTATTTATTACTCAGGGCAGCATTGGTACAGCATAAGTATCTAGGACGCTCTTAGAAATCTTGCATTCGTTGATTTGACTAAACTTCGAAAGGACAGAATGTTTAGGTGGCAGTTTTCAGTCTTTCTTCCCATATTTCTGTCTGTCTACGTTGCTCGCGATTGCACCAGCTCGTGTAAGTATCCATTCATTCGAAGAAAACTACTGTTCAAAGAGCTATGTTGTAGCTGTTTTTGTGTCGTCTGCTTCATCGCCCGTTTCATAATGTGCGTCTGACGAAAGTGTCAAAATTCTCTCTCTCTCTCTGTCTCTCTCTCTCTCTCTCTGTCTCTCTCTCTCTCTCTTTCTAAATATCTCTCTCTCTCTCTGTATTTCTCACCCTCTCTGTCTCTTTTTCTGCCACTCTCTGTGTGTAGCCTATATATGTCTTTCTCTCTACACCTCCTCTCTCTCTCTCTCTGTCTCTCTCTCTCTCTCTCTCTTTCTAAATATCTCTCTCTCTTTCTTTCTAAATATCTCTCTCTCTCTGTATTTCTCACTCTCTCTGTCTCTTTCTCTGCCACTCTCTTTGTATATATATGTCTTTCTCTCTTCCATCCCGAAAGTGTAGTTAATAGCTAAAGCATTTGCCTTGAACAGAAAGTTAGGCATATGTATAGACATTACTCTCTCTTTCTCTCTCTCTCTCTCTCTCTCTCTCTCTCTCTCTCTCTCTCTCTTTCTCTCTTTCTTTCTAATTAAATCTCTCTCTGTATTTCTCACTTTCTCTGTCTCTTTCTTTGCCACTCTCTGTGTGTATATATATGTCTTTCTCTCTACACCTCCTCTCTCTCTCTCTCTCTCTCTCTCTCTCTCTCTCTCTCTCTCTCTCTCTCTCTCTCTCTCTCTCTCTCTCTCTCTCTTCCTATATCTTTCTTTCTAAATATATCTCTCTCTCTCTCGTGAAGGTAGGTGATACATCATTATCGGTTGAGATGATTGCTATATATTAACTTTGACTCGTTAAGTTGACTAAAAGTGTAAGTGACGTTATGTCACACTATATTTTTGTATGACGCTGAACCGTAGTTTAACATGTTGTTATTGTCTGTTCACTTCATAAACCATTATTTTACCGTGCTGTTATGCTGGGTTGTTTTTCTTTTGTAATGTGATATCATGCATTATCCTAATACGAGTAGTATGTCTCATCATGGTGAGCTGTTATACTTTATTACAAAGGTGTTTGTTTTATTCATATTTATGCATTTAGTTGTACAGTTATATTTACTATGTTATATGTTATATGAAGTCTTTTATTGCGCGCGTATCTCCAGACTCGGACTCAAGGCGCAGGGATCTATTTATGTCGTGTGAGATGGAATTTTTTACACAATACTTCACGCATTCACTTCGACCAACAGATCGCAGCCTTTTCGGCGCATATCCTACTTTTCACGGCCTATTATTCCAAGTCACACGGGTATTTTGGTGGACATTTTTTTTATCTATGCCTATACAATTTTGCCAGGAAAGACCCTTTTGTCAATCGAGGGATCTTTAACGTGCACACCCCAATGTAGTGTACACGAAGGATGTATTCATCTATTGACTGTGTGGTTCTTTGTTTTCTTAGCTGAATGACTTGTTGGCTCGTCGGTCGGTCTCTCAGTCTGTTGGTTGGTTAGTTCGTTAATAGGTTGCGTTGCTCACTTTTTGACTGGCTTATTTATTTATTTATTAAGGAGATTTCTATAACGCATGACTAAAAGCACTATGCGCTTATTAGTTGGTTGGTAGGTGTGTGGATGGATGGGGATGTGGTTTAAATGGTCGGTCGGCTTTGATAGTTAGTGTTCTTTTGCAATATCAATTTGACATGTGTTTTAGGTGTGCAATTTTTCTCAAGATGCAGTATGGAAAATAGTGAAGAAGAACTTACTGCGACATTGATATTTGGCGTCGTTAACGTATGCGTCGACGGAAACGAAACGACACTGATTTCGATAAAAAGAAAAGAAGGTAACCAACAGGTCCCCTTCTGTCAACTGTTCTTGGCTGCTAACGGTTCGTGTCGCACGAACGATGGCTGCTCTTGTGGCTCAGGATCACGGCCGTATTCTACAACAAGGCAAATCAGCAATACTACAGATGAACTGTGGACACTGACTGCAACACTAACTAATGGAATAACTGTTGAAGAAGATGTCAGGATAAATGAAGGTTTGACGTTTTATGATGTGCACGATGAATGTATACCCGTCTGTCTGTCTGTCTGTCTGCCTGTCGGTCGGTCGGTAGGTCGGCCGGATTGTCTGTCTGTCTGTTTGCTGTGTGTGCGCGCGCGTGTGTGTGTGTGTGTGTGTGTGTGTGTGTGTGTGTGTGTGTGTGTATGTGCGTGCGTGTGCGTGCGTGTGCGTGTGTGTGTGTGTGTCTGCGTGCATAATTTAACAAGGTATACGACTATGGGTTTGCAATTCAAATAAAACAACAACATCCACAAGTCTTTTACTTAACAAAAACCCTATTTGATTTTTTTCCGCTCGAAAAGCTCATAACGTATGTGAGAAAGTTTGATTATCAGAACATAATTGGTCAGAATCGTGTTTTGTATGTCATTGATGTAAAATATTAACAATGACAGGTGTTACCTGACATGTAGCTTTTGACGTCCCATCAAGATTGCAGCTGGTGAGTTTCAATTGCTCTAGACAGTTTCAGGCGGATTTGAGATAGATCCAGGTGATTCTGGACAGTTAGTGTTGGTAACTATAACGAGCTGAACACAAGAGACTTTTTGCAATCTTGCACCTATACAGGCTTGAACATGCAAAGGCACTTTTGTAGAAACTGATGCTAATGCTATTGTACACTTGATTACATTTAATTATTTGCAATTTGCTTGAAACTGATTTCATTTAAAGATTTGCGGTTATTATTTAAATTGTCAGACTGCGAGAGGAAGAAATCACTGGTAACAGAGGACAGCGCAGACAAGTCTGTCAGTGCGGGAAGCGGCTTCGTCAATGCGACCACTGGTGTGTAACTTCATTATCACTCAGTGTTTAATATAATGGCTGCAAGTTAAGACTCTTGTCATAAAGTTCAGGTCCAGTTTCGCTCTCTCTCTCTCTCTCTCTCTCTCTCTCTCTCTCTCTCTCTCTCTCTCTCTCTCTCTCTCTCTCTCTCTCTCTCTCTCTAGTTCTCTCTCTCTCTCTAGTTCTCTCTCTCTCTATTATCTCCGTCTGTCTGTCTGTGTATCTGACTGTGTATCTGTCTGTCTGTCTGTCTGTCTGTCTGTCTATCTGTCTCTCCCTCTCTCTCTCTTTCTCTCTCTCTCTCTCTCTTTTTTTTCTCTCGCATTGTATTTGTCTCTGTCTCCCTCGTTCTCTCTCTCTCCTTCTCTCTGTCTCTGTCTGTGTCTGTCTTTATGTCTGTCTGTCTGTCTGTCTGTCTGTCTGTCTCTCTATCTGTATGTCTGTCTTTCTGTCTGTCTCTATATCTCGCTTGTGTGTATGTGTTCATATATACGCTTGTCTGAACTGTTTGGTCCAACTATTTAGTCATGCAATTCAATTTTGGAAATAAACATACACATAAACAAGACAAAATATAACGACTCATCAAAGTATCTAAACGACGGTAATAGGAAGACAAATAAATGTCAAAGATGGTCTTAAGTAATATGCAAGTGCACACAATTAACTCATATGTTCTTTGTTTACAGATCAGAGTGTAACGACGTCTGCCAAACTGAGCGGTAAGACCTTGCTTGTATCCACAGAGGCCAGTGAGAATGAACAGAAAGGTACTGCTCTTTGCTCTTCTCAATACAGTTTTATAAGTATGGTGTATAGAGCAGGACATATTTTTCTCAACGAGTTGCAGGTCACAATCACCACAGACAGTTCAGTAATTCAATATAGAGAACACCATATGGCTTGCTGTGTGATTATGCCAGTTAACACGAATTCCTTTTTTGGAAATTAATTTGTCAAAAAACTACAACTCACCACAGCAAACTGTCAGGGTGCTGAGTTTTGGTATGTGACCAAGTGGAGGGATGATTTTATCCCATGTTCAAGCCTGGTCAGATCTCAGACAGTGAAGCGAACTGTCTTTACCAGTCGATGTGGGCCTGACTACTATTGCTGATAAAGAAAGCAAAGTTAAGTTGGTTCGTAATAGCCAAACGGTTGAAGGGACATGAGAAAACCAACAACCAAGAAAGAGATAAACAAACAAACAAACCTACGACTACTACCACTGCTACTACTACTACTACTGTTGCTACTACTACTATTACTACTACTGCTATTGGTACTACTACTACTATACTACTACTACTACTACCACTACTGCCACTACTACTACTGCCACTACTATTAATACTACTACTACTACTACTGCTACTACTACTACTACTACTACTACTACCACCACTACTACTACTACTTCTACTACTACTACTACTACCACTACTACTACTACTACTATTACTACCACTACTACTACCACTACTACTACTGTTACTACTACTGTTACTACTACCACTACCACTACTACTACTGCTACTACCACTACTACCACTACTACTACTACCACTACTACTACCACTACTACTACTGTTACTACTACTGTTACTACTACCACTACCACTACTACTACTGCTACTACTACTACTACTACTGCTACTTCTACTGCTACTACTACTACTACTACTACTACTTCTGCAGTTCGACATGTTTTCTTTCCGTGTCTTTTAACGTGTGTACCTGTACAGTTCAAAATACATACAGGACTGCGTTTATGGTTCCTGTTCTTCCACACACTAATAGAGTGCATCACAGCAGCAGACTTAAACGGAGACTGTCGCGTGGCCTCTACAACTTCTTCTCTGATAGTTTTTGCGCATGCTATCTTGACATCACTTTCGCTGGAAAGTCATCTTACATCCAAACGTCTTCATCTTACATCCAAAGAGTGCGTTGAATAGCTATCAAAGCGCATGCCTGACTTATCAGCGACAGTTATGTCAAGTTAGCAAAATATGTCTTACGAAATAGAGTTGTAAGATACTATTATATTTGGTCATATTGTTGTCTACCCACTCTCGATTTAGTTAAACACGATGGTTCTGTGTACTAGCTTGAGTGATGACGTATCCACAACTATCACTGTTGTATGTAAGTATTGATTACCCAAGACAGCAATGACTTATCAGCGAAAGTGATGTCAAGATAGCATGCGCAAAATATATCATAGAAGAAAAAAAGTTGTATAATATTTGAGGCCATATTGTTGTCCACCCACTCTCGATTTAGTTATACAAGATGGTCCTGTTTACTCATTTGCGTAATGACGTACACGCAACTCAAACTTTCCTACGGAAGTATGCATTACTAAGTTGCACTGCGATACCTCTTGATCCAAATCGGGCATTTGGGACTATGTTAATATAACAGAAAATAACCAGACACAAGGAGAATGACAACTACAACAGTGATAACAAAAAACAATAACAACAGAAAAACACATGAATATACAAAACGAAAATAATATTTATGTAAAACAGGACCAAGTAAAAGGAAGAAACTAATTTCATTAGCAAAATAGCACGCATTGCCAAACATAGGTTGAACGGTAGTCAAATATGTAGAGGTTACATGCCGAGTCTCAGTGATTATCAAAAATAATGGTCGAAGTTAGCGGATCATGAAAAATGCGAGCTTTAGCGAGCTTTTTCATGACCGCGAACTGAGACCATTATTTTTTATAATCACTGAGACGAGGTGTGTAACCTCTTTATTCCTCCTTTCTTCAGTTATTCAAAGAAAAGAGGAGTTTTTTTGCGAAAGTTTGATCGAATCCTATTCTCTCAACCAGTCAACCTGCGCAGGCGATCGATTAATGCGCGGTTGTATAGTTCCGTGCAAATCATTCCATTCTGTTAACACTTCTTGTCAGTTTTCCTATTTTGGGCTAAAATCAAGTACACAGATATGCTGTTATTCTGCTGTGGCGGCAAAGGCAGATATTGTGTGTTCTGTATATGTTTTGGTATCGCTTAGAATAATGTTTTTTCGTCAAATGGGACTAGCAGACGAACTTTTGCACCCGTGTTCCAACGTTAAAAACTGTATGAAGTTCAGTTTTCTGGAGAAAATAGTGTATGAAACCCCTTTATGTTGTTTAAATTGATGAAATGTGTGCATTTGGTTGCGTGTGATCTGTTTATTAAATGAAATATTGTTGAAAACTGACCGTCGGATTGCAGTCTGTTGTCGAAGGAACTGAGTGAAAAGAAGGGGAACTACTCTTGTCGCTAGACAAAGTATGAGTTACTTGCCTTGGGAAATTGCTTCTGATGAACGGCTTGACGGCACGGCAGATGAGATTCAGAAAACAACCGAACTCATGGATTTTATACGGAGATTCATGTGTTCAGGCCTGTAGTTGTTAATTTAAATGCGGTATGTTTGTATTGTTTGCTCCAGAGATGTATACTTCGTACATTAGAGCGTTCGGAACTTTTCAGTCGCAAAAAGTAGTACCGAAACAGAACAACCTCTCAACCCATTGCACTATCGAGGATTCAGGCTGTTGCTGGGTCGTTATTTGTTTGGTTGCTGGGTCATTATCGAAAAATAACTACCCCTACAAGTTTACAGAGGTAAAGAAGCAGAGGGGGGAATAAGAACAAACAACCTTCCTTTTCAAAGCACAAATAATAAAACCATTATTTTAAGTCCGCTATGACGACATCTGCCAAACTGACCAGCGAGTCTTTGCCTGTGTCAACAGAACATGAGGGAGAACACGATGACAGCAGTAATCCGTGTGTGTGTCTTTGTTTCGTCTAATATAGATTATTTGTTTGTGTGTTTGTTTGTGTTTTTATTGTTGATGGTGTACGTTGCTGTAGATGTTGAAGTAGCTTTTACAACTTGTTTGTTTGTTTTCTTTCCTCAAAGATTTTATTTGGTGTTTGGTACAAAAAGGAAATTAACTAATTGTAGAAGAGTGTTAAATGTTCCTTTTTCAAGTGCATGAACTGGTCTCTTGTGTCCCCTACTAATTAAGTGTGGTTTAGTGATGAGTGCATAAAAGTCATTTACAAATGTGTCTACTGTCATTTATACTAATGCTGTGTGTAAAAGTAGACAAGGAAGACCGATTTACGATTTTGTGTAGCGTTATGCAAAGTATATCTTGAAAGAAATAAAACAATCTGTGTATGCTTTAGGGTCAAATAAGAATATACATGTATGTTGATTTAGGGTAACCCGACCGACCATCTTTTTTCCCGCCAAGCCTAACACTTTTTTTTTCATTTCTAAAAAATACCAAAAAAAACTGTTGACACATTTTGCGAACTATACCGTGACTAAGGGAAGTAACCTCCTTTAAAATCGACTAAATACCAAAATAAAAATAAAAAATTAATAAAAAAAAAAGGCGACCTACCGACCCTATCGTTTTGGTCACGTTACCTTAAACCAACATTATATTTGTGTCCTTTTTTCATTTCACAGAGAATACACTGACAGAACTGAAGCAGCTGATGGTCGTGATTGCCATCGGTGTACCTGTCAGCATATTCGTCATGGTGCTCGTCATCTTGCTCGTATTTAAACGCAGCCTGGGTAGACGTGTAAACGGTCAGTGACGCTATTCTGTCATACATGTTGCCTTGTAAGCGTGGAAGTAAAGGTCCGTGCGTGCGTATACGCGCGCTATGTGTGTGTGTGTGTGTGTGTGTGTGTGTGTGTGTGTGTGTGTATGTGTATGTGTGTGTGTGTGTGTGTGTGTGTGTGTGTGTTTAAAAATGCGATCCATATTCTACATTTATTTTTTGTATAACTCATTGTTGTAAGCCTCTGGGCATCTCTTTAATTTCTGTGTGTGTTTGTGTGTGAGTGTGTGTGTGTGTGTGTGTGTGTGTGTGTGTGTGTGTGTGTTTGTGTGTTTGTTTTTCTCCAGAAATCAGGAAAAGGTGAGTTGCTTATTTATTTGCAAGACAAAGAGAGAGAGAGAGAGAGAGAGAGAGAGAGAGAGAGAGAGAGAGAGAGAGAGAGGGAGAGGGGGGAGGGAGAGAGAGAGAGGGAGAGAGAGAGAGAAAAGGAGGGAGAGAGAAAGAGATGGAGAGAGAGAGAGAGAGAGGGAGAGAGAGAGAGAGAGAGAGAGAGAGAGAGAGAGAGAGGGAGAGAGAGAGAGAAAAGAAGGGAGAGAGAAAGAGAGGGAGAGAGAGAGAAAGGGAGAGAGAGAACGAATAATCCAGCTGACATGATATAAAAGGATAATTGCAATTTCTGTATAAGCTGTTTTTAACCAGAACATGACACACTTTCAGTTACACCCTTCGAAAACAGGAAATATAGTTTGTCGGTTGATGTAATTAAACGTCCTCATCTAGCAAACTCGCATTTCAAGGTTGTGTTTGATGTAAACACAAACGTCTACTCTCTTCAATTACAACAAGAATCACGAGGCAGATGACTTACCATTAAATCAGATTAAGACGTTTCCTAGCGGGTCCCCGGATTTGTTCATGTGATTATTCATCAATAAAAAAGACCTCTAATTGGTACATATTCTTCTTTTAACCTGACTCCTTTTTACATTTAGTCAATTCAAGTTTTGACTAAATGTTTTAACGTAGAGGGGGGAATCGAGACGAGGGTTGTGGTGTATGTGTGTGTGTGTGTGTGTGTCTGTCTGTGTGTGTGTGTAGAGCGATTCAGACCAAACTACTGGACCGATCTTTATGAAATTTGACATGAGAGTTCCTGGGAATGATATCCCCGGAAGTGTTTTTCTTTTTTTCGATAAATACCTTTGATGACGTCATATCCGGCTTTTTGTAAAAGTTGAGGCGGCACTGTCACACCCTCATTTTTCAATCAAATTGATTGAAATTTTGGCCCAGCAATCTTCGACGAAGGCCGGACTTCGGTATTGCATTTCAGCTTGGTGGCTTAAAAATTAATTAATGACTTTGGTCATTAAAAATCTGAAAATTGTAAAAAAACAATTTTTTTTTAAAACGATCCAAATTTACGTTTATCTTATTCTTCATCATTTTCTGATTCCAAAAACATATAAATGTGTTATATTCGGATTAAAAACAAGCTCTGAAAATTAAAAATATAAAAATTATTATTAAATTAAAATTTCCGAAATCGATTTAAAAACAATTTCATCTTATTCCTTGTGGGTTCCTGATTCCAAAAACATATAGATGTGATATGTTTGGATTAAAAACACGCTCAGAAAGTTAAAAAGAATACAGATAAAAACAAAAGCGTGCTATCCTTCTCAGCGCAACTACTACCCCGCTCTTCTTGTCAATTTCACTGCCTGTGCATCGAGCGGTGGACTGACGATGCTACGAGTATACGCTCTTGCTGTAAAAATGCAGTGAGTTCAGTTTCATTCTGTTAGTTCGACAGCTTGACTAAATGTTGTAATTTCGCCTTACGCGACTTGTTTAAGCGTTTCTTTTGGTTTGGTTTACTTTATCATTTTCTTCCTGTGCATTTTGTACTAGTCTTAATGTTTGTAATCCTTAGTTGCATTGCTTCTTGTGAGTTTTGCCATCATAATTAGTGTAATGTATGAACTGGCCAACATTTGTTTCCTGTTTTTCTTACAGGCGCTCTGGAAACTTCACACACGATGTGGCGATGAAAGCTATGAAACCCGTTGGCCAAGTTGGTAAGAAGGAATAATGTGTATATAATGAAAGAAAAGAGCATAACAGCTTGTGGATACTGCATAACATACACGCCAGAGTCAGTTATTCGCTGCGATTGCTGTTTTTGAATAGTACACCACGTGTTATATTTCTTACTGTCTGCATCACAACTCTTCCAAATAGCTTAAAATGTTAATTACGGAAAACGTCATTTGCTGACATTGTCACTGTGTATGCCTTTTTACATTTAGTCAAGTTTTGACTAAATGTTTTAACGTAGAGGGGGGAATCGAGACGAGGGTCGTGGTGTATGTGCGTGCGTGTGTGTGCGTGTCTGTGTGTGTGTGTAGAGCGATTCAGACTAAACTACTGGACCGATCTTTATGAAATTTGACATGAGAGTTCCTGGGTATGAAATCCCCGAACGTTTTTTTCATTTTTTTGATAAATGTCTTTGATGACGTCATATCCGGCTTTTCGTGAAAGTTGAGGCGGCACTGTCACGCCCTCATTTTTCAACCAAATTGGTTGAAATTTTGGTCAAGTAATCTTCGACGAAGCCCGGACTTCGGTATTGCATTTCAGCTTGGTGGCTTAAAAATTAATTTATGACTTTGGTCATTAAAAATCTGAAAATTGTAAAAAAAAAATAAAAATTTATAAAACGATCCAAATTTACGTTTATCTTATTCTCCATCATTTGCTGATTCCAAAAACATATAAATATGTTATATTCGGATTAAAAACAAGCTCTGAAAATTAAATATATACAATTTTTTATCAAAATTAAATTGTCCAAATCAATTTAAAAACACTTTCATCTTATTCCTTGTCGGTTCCTGATTCCAAAAACATATAGATATGATATGTTTGGATTAAAAACACGCTCAGAAAGTTAAAACAAAGAGAGGTACAGAAAAGCGTGCTATCCTTCTTAGCGCAACTACTACCCCGCTCTTCTTGTCAATTTCACTGCCTTTGCCATGAGCGGTGGACTGACGATGCTACGAGTATACGGTCTTGCTGCGTTGCATTGCGTTCAGTTTCATTCTGTGAGTTCGACAGCTACTTGACTAAATGTTATATTTTCGCCTTACGCGACTTGTTCTTAATTCTAATTGCGTGACCCGCTCTTCAAAATATTGACGATAAGAAATTACCAACGTTAATAATGATATGTTCGCTTTTTAAAGAAAATTACACTTGAATTATTCATGTTAATCAAAGTCACATATATGGACTTGAAATATCTATGTGTGATATCTTATGGAACGTTTGCTATAGCCTGGTTTTTCACGCCTTCTGGTATGTACGGCAGAGAATAGTTTTTGTACATTCAAATTGAAAGTTGATAAGTGGAAAGTTATCTCAAAGGTGACTGCACAATCGCATTGTAGCTGCATGTTCAAGTTGTACGGTCCGCAAAGAGAAGTATTTCCCTTTATCAAACTCAACTTCCTTATCTGAAACCTCTAAATGACCTTTGGGTCGTGTAGTAACACTCACAATGCGGATGTATAATTAAAGATTACGCCGATCATCAGTTACTGCTACTGAGTCAGGACTCCGTAATAAGAACGTCCTGCTTCGAACCAGTCTTGAGTTTGAACCGCTCTTTCTTTCTTGTTCGAAAAACCAACAGCAAATACTGTGAAAGTTTAACCCTGAAGAAAAGCAACAATGTTGTCAGTTACACACTGAGATAAATCATGTCAGTTGTTTCGGTCCTCTTTGGACAGTATCCCTGTAATTTTAGAGTAAAACAAAGTTATTGTAAGCAGTGGTCGGATTTCTTCATCTGCTCTTGCATTCTAAAGAATTCTCGCAATTCTCCATATACCGACAATCTTTACCGATAACCACACAAAGACACACGCATTATAACAGCCCTGACAGTTCGAAAAATGGTGTACTAGCCTTTGGCTAGGGATTCCGAAAATGTACTAGCCAGAGAGCAAACTTTACTAGCCAAACCAACAATTTGTTTCAGCAACTTTACTCTCATTTGGCGAGTAGATGGACATTTCTAATCGCAAGTTACATGTTTCTACTCGCCATGGCGAGTTAAATACTCGCCACTTTCAGGCCTGTATACTCGTTTCATAATTGTTTCAGTGCCACAGTTCAGAGCCTTGTATGGTGGATCCAACGTGAGTCTGATGGTCAGCAACGAACTGTACGGTGAGGTTCCAGACAACAAACAGGACAAGTGTGTGCCCTTGCCTGCTAGTACACGTGCGATGATGCCGCTTCCACCCGTTCAAGGTGATGCCGCCTCTTGTGTCAAAGCGTCTGGTGCTACGGCTTTGCCGGCGTGCGAGCTGGGTGAGTTAGGATTTGTTCCCTTGTTCGTTTACATTGTTTCCCTGGAGTAGCCTCCCTTCCTCCTCTGTCCGTGTCATCTGAAGATTGTGCAGTGTCGTTGTTCTGTCAGTGATTCTTCTTTCTTTCTGTTCTGTCGTCTGTCTTCTTCTTTTGTTGTGTATCTCTTGTGCCTGATAAAGACCCCAGTGGTTGAAACGTCACCTAGCTGTATTTGTTTCGTTTTCGTCATTCCAACGTTAGTAGAGTGCTTTTTGGTCTTTTTGTTTTTCGCTCTCACGTGCAGTCGCCATTGTTCTGTTGCTTTCGTCTTCTGCATTATGCACTTACGATGTTGAAGCAGGCTCCATGCGTAATTGTGGATTTTGTTTCATTTTCAGAAGGTGACTATGCTGAAGTCAACAGTTTGTGTGGAGACAAGCCCGAAGAGAGTACGTAGATAGGATTATGTAGTTTTCTTCCATGTAACATAATTTATTAGTTTACTTATTCTTGGTCAACTAAACCTACTATTTTGAGAGATCAATAATGAAATCAACTCTAGCCAAGTGGTAACGATGTAAGAATGCACATATTTCATCGTCAGATTGTGTGCTCTACAAAAGATTAACTCAAAAGTAAATTTTTGTGTTCAAAACAGTGCTGATATGATCACAGCTTCATTTGTTTCTGACTTTTACGAAAGAAAACCATGATTTGTTTTTAATTTTTGTTTTAATACTGCTGTTACGATCAGGGCTAAACCACTGAAAAAATAGTCTTGTTGCTCTGTCTTGAATGTATTACTGAATTCGAAGAGTCGGTTCAACTCTGCAATATATTGTTTCAATTAATTACTGACATTTACGTCTAAATTATGATGCAGTTATGGTATAGTCTTTTTGTAAAAGAGGGAAGCTCAAAGACATCGGGAGCAATTTTTTAATGTAAGTTTGATGTACAATTTTCGATTTTTCTTACCCATTTTTGATCGTTCAAGACTATATAAATATGGCCAACCACATGTAAAACAGAATTATGAATGACTCTGAACAGAGTTCTAAGTATACAAACGAACGTAACCTAATGCCCCACAGAGCGCCTGATATCTCCGGCTAGATAATTCATAATCATCCATATATCCTATAACCACTGCATTAATCATCCGCAAAAGTGTTTCCTCCCGTTTGTGCCGAGAGACGGCGTAGCTTGAGCAAATAAGAGCAAGCCTTCTTTCCTTCGACTGTTCTGCTTAATATCATGGGAACTGCATTGGAGACACCAGGGTTAAAGTTTCAAGTCAAACAGAAAATATTGTTTCTGTATAATTATGAGTCGCCAGCATGTTCTTGATGTCCTACAGGCGGAGCATGTGGCGGGGAGGACACCTACATGGACGTGTCGGAGATCAGGCGACTGAAGGCGGAACAGGGCGTGCTGAAGGACGAAGCTGCTACCACTCGACTGTAGGGAGGGGAGGTAACTCATACCTCAAATCATGTTCGCAGACGTCAATGTTATGCCAACACGTTCATTAAGTAGCACATGGCAAGGAATGCTTCCACAGTGTCCCAGCGAACATCCTCCAAAACATTCCACAACACATTTCACAACTCAAGGGAGGTAACTTTCTTTTCCTGCATGTGGATTACCTTAATTCGTCAGTCCCTAATCGCGCTGAACAGACGATAACAAACGAATTACCAGCCAACTAAACATCCCTAATCAGTCGTTTCGATTTACTCAAGAAGGTGATGGCAGAGATTATTGTATGTGGTATTCAAAGCTCTATGTCGTACTTACCTAACAACCAGGTCGATGCCAGGTCCTGACAGCTAGTCAGGTACTTTATGTAGATAGATGTTCGCGTCCGTTATGTTAAGCCACTTTTAAAATCGTTTTGACTCTGACAATATTTTAATTCAGACTCTTGCAAATAAAGTCAAGAATAGTATACATTGTATAAACGATTCACGAAAGCACTTAAAGTATTTGCTGAGCTCTTGTTCTCACAATATTAGAAATAAGCCTGCCTGCTGGTTCAAGGAGATTAATTTGTATTCGTTGAAAGAATCTTGTATTGGATGATAAACAAAGAAAGTCTTGTGCTAATATAATTATACTTACAGAAACTAAGCAGAATTAGTGAGCTACCTAATCATCTGAATCTGTTTCTTTACCCTGTAGTTTCAATACTTTAAAGTGTACTTTTGAAAAAGTAAGACCTTTCGTGTGTGTGTGGTGTATAGCCAGCTGCATTTGATTTTAAAATAAAAGGATCAGCGCTTAATGTTATTTTTGTGTGTGTGCATTATTGGTCGCTTATGTATCCGAAACTCTTATCGTAAGATATGAAACAATCTGTTTTGGCGGTTATTGTTTTTTTGTGTGTGCTGGCTATTTGCATAATGTGAGTTCAAATGTGGGGTAAAATGTGTCTTGAGTGATGTATGTATGTGTGGAGAAAAGCGACTGCAGGAATATTTTTGTCTTTTCTCCATATGCGGGGATATAGCTCAGTTGGTAGCACGCTGGATTTGTATTCAGTTGGCCGCTGTCAGCGCGAGTTCGATCCCAGGTTCGGCGGAAATTTATTTCACAGAGTCAACTTTGTGTGCAGACTCTCTTCGGTGTCCGAACCACCCCCCGTGTATACTACATTGGGTGTGCACGTTAAAGATCCCACGATTGACAAAAGGGTCTTTCCTGGCAAAATTGCTTAGGCACAGTTAATAATTGTCTACCATACCCGTGTGACTTGGAATAAGGCCGTGAAAGGTAAATATGCGCCGACATGGCTGCAATCTACTGGCCGTATACAATTTCATCTCACACGGCATCACTGCAGAGCGCCTAGAACTGTACCCACGGAATATGCGCGATATAAGCCTCATTGATTGATTGATGTTCTTCTTAAAGTATATAGAATGAAGAAGAAGAGAAGGCGTAGAGAGCAGAATATATTATCTAAGTTAGTATTGAAACTGTGTGGAATTAGGATTCACACTCTAAAATCATATTTGTTCTTTCCCGAAGTAAATGGTTTGGAAATAGGTATGATCCAGTCCTTTCTCATTGTTCTCTTGCAGTAGAATTTAATTGGCTCTGACACGATTTTAACCCCTAAGTCACTTCTCCTGTCACTCACCCCCTACACCTTTGTTTGTGCGCGAGGGCAGTCAGCGAAAACATTGTTTTGCTATATCCACCTCTCACCTCACACACACACACACACAAACACACACACACTCTCTCTCTCTCTCTCTCTTTTCTTTTCTGTAGCTTTTCTATCATTCTTTCTTTTACCATGTATTCGATATAAATATGTATTCTGTATTCATTTGTTTAGTAGAATGTAGATTTTATGTTTTACATCTACATATGAGAAGCCTGTTGAATATACACTGTGTTTGATTGTGGTTAACTTGTAACTGCATATGTTTTTTGGTGTGACATGACTATTTTGCAAGGTAATAGTCAGAGGTTTTGCACTTTGTTCGCAGTGTTGATAACCAATGAGAGTTTGGTATCAAATGATGCGTCGAAGAATTTCCATTTTATTGATGTATTTCTTTATAGCGTTTTTGATGTAGTTTTCTTAGTACATGAGTTTTTGTGCATTTTTGAGGGATTTTAACTGTAGCTTCTATGGAGGCAGACAGCAGCCTCGAAACTCTCCCCCCTCCCTCCCCATTTTGTTCTGTGGTCCCAGAGCGACGTTTTCATTGGTTCTTTAGCGGTGACGTCAGGGACAGTCACGAAAGGTATATAAGCTGTTAGTTTTTGAGGTTCGGCGGGAGTCTTGGCAACCAACCTGGCTTAAGTGTCTAAATGGTATACCGGACTTCCCACTTAGAGTTACAGCATTAATTGCTTCTTTGGGAATGGTTGTGGGAGGATCCCAACCTGAGTACTGAGAAGTATTTGTTGTCATATCTAAATTGTCCTCCGGGGTCTGAGCAACCAACCTGGCTTAAGTGTCTAAATGGTATACCGGACTCCGTCCTGTGGACTGAACTAACAGGGTTAAAAACAAACGTTCCGCAGTCCCAGGTTACCACACGGCGAGTAAAGTGGCGTCGCTTTACTCTTTTACTTTATTTTTACTCAGGCCCCGAACCCCTGCCCAAATTTTCAGCCATTTTAGGACATAGGATATTTTTTTCAGTAGCGTATTTTGCTTAGGGTACCTACGGGTCATGCCCAGATTTTCAGCCATTTTAGGACTTGGAATATATTTTTAAGTAGTAGGAAAATTACAGGAATAGAGTGAACCAATGTACAGATATACTTTCTGAAAAGAACCTACGCCTTGTATTGAGTTGTTTTCATGATTTGTTTTGATTCAATACAATTTTAAACTTCACCCGCCTCTTCTTGAGTTTATATTCTGTGTGTCTGTTTGTCCTGTCGTGTGATTGCCATCCTGACAAATGACCTTCAAACGCGTATAACATCTAAGACACAGACACAGACAGTTAGAGTTAATGTGAAGCTAAGACTGCTCGGCTTTACATATGTAATGGTGAGCTGTGTCTTCTGGATTTATTCCACCACAGTGTCGTCTGTTTTTTAATTTCAGTTAAAGGTGCGGTAAACAAAAATCTTGAGTATAATGCTGGGGTGTATCCCAGTATAGTTTGGTTTGGATTTTGCTTAAATTGTGTTTGGTTTGTTTCTGTTGTTTCTTGTGTTTAGTTGTTCACGTGTTTTCTCCATATTACAGGTCGCTTTGTGACACTCAGCTGCAAGGGGTGTTACTAGGTATCGTCTTTTTTCACCGTTCGTCTTGTCTGTGTAACACACGTTAAATATTTGAAAGGCACTTGTCTTAGTTAATAACAAAAGAGAAATCAGCGATGTCAATTGCTTCTGACTGTAACAAAAAAATCGAGCTAAAATTAACAAAACAATAGTATTGTGACAAATTTCACACCCTAATTAAAGCATTAATTCCTGTTTCATTTCACTAAAACTTTCTTTGCCATTTAAGGCCGTCCACTTGACTTTCTGGCATACCTTTAGGATCAAATATTTCTTGAACAGGGATCACCTCCAAAATCGACGGGACAAAAACGGAAGGGACCAATTACAAAATGACGAAAGATCATAATATGCACAACCTGGCAACTATGACATACGAGGAGAAAGTCAAACTAATTATCTACTAAGAACATATTGGTATGTTTTGCTAGCTTGCGTATTCCGTGTGCTATGCTATTCCTACTGATACAGGTGTCGATTGCATGAGGGTCAAAAACGGGAGGTTTTTCATCATATTTGAGGGGTAACCTGAGAAAAAGCGCTGTATTTCAGCAACGACGCGGTTGATTGCTTATAAACTTTCATGAGATTATGCCTACATACTGGACGTACTTGGATTTAAGGTTTTGAGATTTACCGTTATTTCTTTATATCCTATGCAATGTTAACAGTTTACATTGATCTGGAAAAAAAAGTTGTAAAACCCGTTGTAACACGAGAAAATTACTCCCACGAGATGTTTACTCCGGAGTACAAATGTCATACGAAAATGTTACTCCCTTTACAAAAAAAGTACTCCCCCTTTACACAAGAAAGTTACTCCCCACGACAGGTAAGTTCCGTGTAAACATTTCGTACACAAATGTTACTCCCCTGACGAATAAATAACTTCACCCTAACACGAGCAATTTAAATTCCCATGCCAGATGTGCGACATTTTTACTCCCTTGTCCCTTGTTAGTCTTGGTGGTGGAAGGGGTGGAGGGAGGGTAGTGCGACATTCCTTTGCGCGAGATCACATATTGGCATTATCCCTTCGCCCGCATCCCATTTTCGCGTACGAGATTTGTACTGGAAGTAAACCAAAATGGGGAGTAACAATTTCGTGGAGGGAGTAATTGTTTCGTGCCTTGGGGAGTTCTTTTCTCGTACGAAAGGTTTACTCGGAGTAAGAATTTCGTACTAAATTTTTACTCCGGAGTAAACTTTTAGTGGAGTAAAAATGTCGTGTTACACCGTCATAGAACTGTTCACTTATATCCTTCACTTATATCCTGCATTTCTACCGACAAATAATTCAGAAACGTACTGCCGACATTTCATTTGCGTGTAACCACTGGCCTAAATTTGCTAGCAAACAATGCAGTGATGCACACCATTGAACTGCACTTGCCGGGTGTTCTTTGCTCCGAGTCTGGAACATACAATAGTTTGTGCGAACTTTGTATTGCTGCCTAATATTGTGGAAGGCTCGGGGTGAACGTGTTTTTTCACTTCTGCTTTCAACTGCTGAAATGTCTTATCACCCGATTTGTACTGAAATCTCTTGATCAATCTGTAACAAATTCGCAGGAACAAAGAAATGTGTCAAACAAGAAAGAACAATTTAGAAACACAAAGTGTCCAACAATGACGTTATCGATAAGGTACAAGAGGTAAATAAGGCAGAAACTCAACGTCAAGCGTAGAATAACTGGTAAAGAGACAAGGAAATATGTCGGACGACAAACTAAGTAAAACAACGAAAGCAACAATAAACAAGTAGAAAATCGAAAGGCAGATTAGCACAGAAAACAGGAAAATAAAAACAAAACAGTAATTTTTCCGTTTATAATGGTAATAAAGAATCAAACTAAGACTACGGAACTAATGTAATAGACTCTAAACAAGTCTAACACAAAACACTTGTCATAGGAGTCAATGTTGACACATGTGTCGCCTGGAAACAGCAGCCGCTTTCAAAGCATATATAGAATGAATACCCGCTTCGCCGGGTAGCCGGCTTCGCCGGGAAGAAGTACTTAGAGCCGTACGCCGAACTATGGACCCGCCAAGCTTAGGTCCCTCCCAGATTCGTGGAATGGGAACAGCACGAAAATGATTCAGTGGCCATAATGCCATTCCTGACCATATCGAGTCCCATCCTTGTCGACGAATGTAACCGTGTTAATCACCTTTGGAGGCGAACTCCACTCAAACAGGACTGAGCAAGTTATGGCTTTTCAAAGGAAGGCCAGTACATAAAATTACACAAAAGCCGCCAGACCACATCACAAACAGAACTGAAGAATGCACAGGTGTTGCTTACATAGAGACACACACACTCACACACACACACACACAAACACAGAGAAGCCGTATCTATAGAGAGATAGATGGCAGTGTATTTTTCGCGTGGCTATAAATTGATTCGACCTTTGCACTTTTACAGTGAGGATAATTTACGGGTCCAATTTACGTTCTGTACACTGCGTTGACCTTCTAAAAATAGGTAACAGTAACAGAACGCCGGGAATATCCGAAGACGCTCAGCGCAGTGGACAGCGCAGTGTAGTAACTTACAACTGAACGGGAAAGCCACACGAAGGAAGGGAGATAAACGCCAAACACTGGAGAAGATAAGGAAGAGTTACTTATAATGGTGAAATGAACACAAAAACGAAAATGAGTTTAGCGCTGCGCGCTGAGAGCACGTGTTGAAATATCTCATCGATGATATTGTGTCCGGGGTGTAGCTGAATACGGTGTCCAAATTTGAAAAAGATCCACCGAGAACTTTGGCGTTGTGATGTGGTGTAGCGGCTATGGTGTGTCGGTATGGGGGCCCGGGTAAGCTGAGGTGGAACCAAAATAGCTGAGGTGGAACCAAAATCGGTTCCGCGCTGCGCGCTGAGAGCACGTGTTGAAATATCTCATCGACCAGGTTGTGTCCAGGGTGTACCTGAATATGATCACCAAATTTGAAACAGATCCATCGAGAACCTTGGCCGCGCATCGCGCACAGACAGACACACAGACAGACACACAGACACTAGTCGTATATATATATGAAAGGGGCGAATAGCTTGACCGTCCGAACACACTGCTGTCGCTGAAGCCTATCCAATTAGAGGCGCACAGAGAGAGAGAGAGAGAGAGAGAGAGAGAGAGAGAGAGAGAGAGAGAGAGAGAGAGAGACAGACAGACAGAGAGAGAGAGAGAGAGAGAGACAGACAGAGAGAGAGAGAGAGAGAGAGAGAGATTACATAAGTATACAACACAATGTCATATACCATTAACAATCATGATAACTTCCTAATTAAATTTAGACTTACATTTTCTATAATGAATGGGGCATATTGCCCCCAGTCAGCCAGTTGAAATAATATATTCCTGGACTTTATCAAAAACAAATTCATTTAATTCTTTTGATAAACTTGCTTCACCAAATAAGAGTGTTGATACCGTAATACGATCAGTGGGGAGGATACTAAATTGTTCTGGTTCGGTCTCTATCGTACTGAGGGCAATCTAAAAGAAAAGAGCTTCTCGCAACGCTGGCGTGGCGATGGGCAGTTTGTGTGATTGCATGCGCCTTTCTTTGATTGGCTCGCAGCGGACCGTTGGAACTGACCTGTGCGGCGGACAGTGCCCCGCACACAGCTTAGCTTTGCGTCACTACGCAAGATGCCAGCGAGCTGAAAAGTCAAGTTTTTGTATTTGGTGAAAATGTTTTATTTCTTTGTTGGTTTTTAACGATGTTACAACGATGTTACAAGCATATGTTTTTGGTCATTCCAGTTGCAGACGGTTGCGGGAATGCATTGAGTCGGGATGCGATCTTCGCATGCGTCCTGATTTCAAACTTGATAGCCAAAGTGTTTTACGTCTTGCGATGCGTGACCACAGGCACACGCTGGATTATTACTCAACTGCCTGTCGACCTGCAGGTGCTGGTTTAAATCAGTCATACCTAACCATAATTTACGGTGAATTACTTGGACATGTCGTTCTCCAAAATAAAAATACGGTGGAACAACTGGATCGTTGATAATTAAATATCTTTCAAACTGGCTTATGGATTCGCAAAGCTTGATTTCATCAGGCAAGGCATTCCATAGATGTGTTGTTGATGGAAAAAACGATGATTTGTACAATTCTGTTTTATACGATGGAATCTTGTAAGGTATATTTGCAGTTCAAGTTTTAATTTTCACGCCTGAGTATCGTGTGCCTGGTGGGCAAGGTGGTAGTACGTTTGCCTCCAGTGCTGGCGGTCTTGAGTTCGAGTCCCGTAAATGGCAAGACTTTTGTTAAACTGTTTTCTGTCTCAAATGTTATACTTTGTTTTTCTTTTCTAAACTCTATGTTCTTGTATTTTGTGCGAGTTGATTTATTCCAAAGGTTTTGAGTCGTGTATTGAAAATCGAATATAGTGCGTAAGTGCACTTGAACAGCTTTCCCAGAATCCCGTATTCTAAATTTAGTACGGGATACCCCCAAGAAAAGGTCCAAGGGCATAGGTATCACAGCGTGTCGACTGAAAGTAATGATATTTGAACACTTCTAGTTTGATGCACTTCTGGTCGGACTCTCATGTCGATATGTATAACGCTGAACTGAGATCGAGGATGGTTGAGAGTATTTGAAGTAATCAAAAATGTCAGTGAAGAGTAGTACCAGAACACGCACATACCCTTGGTTTGACAATCTGTTGTCATTGTGCGCAGAGAAACACTTCAAAAATGTCCAAATGCAATTTTATTTACGTCACCAGCCCCCGTAGCGCAGTGGTTAGAGCATCGGACTGCGGGCCGGGAGGTCGTGAGTTCGAATCCCATCAGGGCCATGTGGGTTTTTTCGGGCTACGGCTGGCTCCTAACCAGAGTCGAAGTGCAATGGTTCATTTGGGAAGGCTGGGATCACACAGCCGAGTGTCATTCACTTAACGAATGCGACTTTGAGGGTGCTCAGGCTCTGTTTACCTTACCAACACCGCAGGTGCGGCAGTTCTCGGGCCTGGTTGACGCAAGGATATATTATGACAGTAAGCGTAGAGTGCTGCCCTGTCACGTAGTTTCAAACCAAATTGGAAATCCAAAGCATCATCATTATAATCATCCTCATCTCATTAATCATCCAAAATTATAAATTGTTCTTGCTCTTGTGGCCCTTCATGCCCGGAGCTCTCATGGTGACCTTGATCTCAGTGTTACTGTTCCATCCTTCCCTGAATAGTACTTCTGCTGCCAGTCTTCACCGTGTGAAGTTCTGGGGGATCGACGGAGGAACGCGGTGGCGGTCTGCTCTCTGGAGGGGACGCTCACTCAGTCTGGCTCCGCGACTTAACAGTCAATGTCGTTAGTAGGGGGCACAGTAGGTGGTGGGCTGCGTCCGTTAGCTCGGGCACCGTCGAAGTCCCTAGGGTAGCCTTCCGCTGCGACCCGACATCCCCCCCTGGAGCGTCTGTAAAATCGACAAGTCTGGCAGCGGAACGAAATTTGGATGTGGATGGAGCAGTGAGTGCAGGGACGGGGCGGTGTGAGAGCACACCGGGACAAGGAACAGGTGTAAGGACCACAAACAAAACAACAACAAAAAAAGTTTGCTTACGTCACTGTGTAATATGAAACCATAAAAGAAAGAGCAGCAGAGTATGCAATTATCAGTTTTATAAAATTCGACCCAGGGTTTTCAGTTTATTCTTTATAAACCAAAAGGAGTCGATATAAAAAAGCTGCAATCAAAACAATTATGTTTTTTTGTTTAGTTTCTGGTGGATATTGCCGAGTATCGTATGGGACACTGTAACGATAGTCCCCGTGCTTTTGACATGTTGCTGGTAACGTGTAATACGCGTACTAGTCTTGTTCCATTTGTTTCTGTACATTGATTAACTGATACCAGGTATGATGTGAAGTGGTTAGTTTGCTTAATGAATATTCAAGACAAATACGGAGACTGGGGACTGGGGACTGGGGACTGGAGACTGGGGACTGGGGACTGCGTTACACGGGACACAAAAAGGAAACAATACAATGGAAAACACTGATGAGAAGAAACTAAAGACATAACACATTCTTGAAACATAACGGTAAATTTATTCATACAAATTATGAATAACAAATGTTAGAATGCCATCCTCTTGCATTACAGTATGTAGCAAGAGATATACAGACACCTGAAACAAAGCTTACGATTTCATAAAAAAAGTCCTTGATGAAATTTTGTAAAAAATTCAAGTCTAAAAAGCACAACCAGTCGATCTGGGAAAAATGATAATTGTGATACGAAATACGTAACACTTAATCTCATACCCCCGCTCCCCCCCCCCCCCCCCCCCCAACAAAAAGAAAAAAAAAAGGAAAATAAGAGAAGAACTTTGGAGCAGGCCCAAGAAGTGACCGACTCACAGCAAGAGTAAATTTGAATGTAATGAGCTGCTTAATTTATCATGAAACCTAACTAGTTCAAGCCCTTATCTATCGAGTGGTATACAGGTACTTTGAAAAGTGTAAGGCTGCAACGGTGTTCGTGAGGGGAAAGCAGGCGTAAGTTCCCAGGCACTTCATGAAAATGATTCAATCAAACAAGGACTCTAGATCAAACTGGTAAAGCACACACAAAAACTAAGGTAACACGTTTTTGCATCGCTCGGCAGTTGAGGCAAATACTAGCCATACAATCCTTACGGCAAAGATTTCAGGAATGTGCTAAAACCGTTTATTAGCCCTGTGCAGCGCTAGATTCTTTTGATGTGACCGAAATTTGACCACATGAACCCACCACCGTCGCCGACCCACGGTTGCTGCTATGTCTCTCTACTGAGCGCACATTTTCTTGGTTCATTCGGATCTCAATCTTCCAGACAACCGCACAGTGGGAGGGGACTATCGCTACATGCATTTTATGTATTGAACTTGTGGAACACAATACACATTTCGGTTGACTACGCATTTCCTGTTCAAGAGTGTCCGTAAAGTACATACTACGCATCAGTCTATTTTCTGTCTTCAAGTACCATGTCATGTAAAATGCCAATGTGTTCTGTTCAATCATTTGCTCAGTTGCAAGATTTAAAATTGACAGGGGACTATCGTTTTACTTGGGACACGAACGTCAAAGTGACATGTTTACGTTCAACCGGTGAAAAAAATAAAGATCTTCCATTATATATCCGTACTTAAAGTATGCATTTTACCAATTTAGATTCACATTTATCTTGTTCACGTTTTGTTGAAGCGGACGATCGTGTTTGTAAGCCTACTGTAATTAGACACGACATGTAACAGTAGTCCCCACATTTTCAAATGTAATGTCCACAAAGGCAACGAAATCAACAGATCTGTGTTCTATTACAACTTCATTATTGAAGGTTCTTCACCCCAAAACGAAAGATAAACTCTCCTGTTTCATATGAAGGAGAAATAATGCTTCAAAAAGGGTTGGTGTTGCCGTTATTATCGTTCAAATCACACGTGTGTATATCATGTAAATGAGGTCATGTCAAGCAAGTCTGGCATGGACCTGATTTTCCACTGTTTATGATGCCAAAGTTACCGAGACAAACGTCATTATAGAACAAGAAGGGCAAAGCCCATACGACTCACATGCTTGACCTTGACCTTTACATGACCTTGACCTTCAGGGTCAAGGTCAAATAACTAAACCTAGCAATGACATCATACACTAAGAACTGCTTTACACATTTTTCCTACCAAAATACATGTGACATTGACACAAGGTCAGGGTCATCCAAGGTCATGCAACACAAAGCTGGTAATTCAAGACATAGGAAGTACAATGGTGCTTATTGGCTCTTTCTACCATGAGATATGGTCACTTTTAGTGGTTCACTACCTTATTTTGGTCACATTTCATAAGGGTCAAAGTGACCTTGACCATGATCATATGTGACCAAATGTGTCTCATGATGAAAGCATAACATGTGCCCCACATAATTTTTAAGTTTGAAACAGTTATCTTCCATAGTTCAGGGTCAAGGTCACTTCAAAATATGTATACAATCCAACTTTGAAGAGCTCCTGTGACCTTGACCTTGAAGCAAGGTAAACCAAACTGGTATCAAAAGATGGGGCTTACTTTGCCCTATATATCATATATAGGTGAGGTATTCAATCTCAAAAACTTCAGAGAAAATGGGAAAAATGTGAAAAATAGCTGTTTTTTAGACAACATTTATGGCCCCTGCGACCTTGACCTTGAAGCAAGGTCAAGATGCTATGTATGTTTTTTGGGGCCTTATCATCATACACCATCTTGCCAAATTTGGTACTGATAGACTGAATAGTGTCCAAGAAATATCCAACGTTAAAGTTTTCCGGACGGACGACTCGGGTGAGTACATAGACTCACTTTTGCTTCGCATGTGAGTCAAAAAAAGATTGCGCTCGCTAATTACCCTCGATGAATTTTTAGAACTAACACGTCACGCCACACTTTCAGAGTGACGTTTCTGTGCTTTGACGTAATAGATTGCACGAGGCTTTAGAAGAGATCGCGGTTCCAAAACAAGCGTCTTCAATTTAGCTGCCTCGACTGCAGGACAATTTCAGTGAAATACACGTAAGTACAGTATGTAAGATAAACAGAATACTACATGGCTTGCTGTGTCGTACCAGATTTACACTCGTTGCTTTTTCAAATAGTGAACAGCTCCGCTTTCGCTCGCAGTTTAATATTAAAAAAAAAAACTCGTGTAAATCCGGTACGACACAGCAAGCCATGTAGTATTCTCTATTCCCTCACATTACCAAATACTGATAGTATTGTCCTTCCTTGTGCTGTTTTTTCAGCTTTCCACACACACACACACACACACACACACGCAGTATACATATTGTGTTGGTGCACTAAACCCCTATAATTATGTTGCACTTGGTTTTGCAACTTTTGTTTCTTTCCCAGGTTAAAACAATACAATTCTTAGAGTATCGCTCCATGGAGAATTGTTCCAGTCGGATCCCTTGCGCTCTGGTTTGCATCTTGTGGGTCATTTTTTAGTATTGTGTCGACATCCGTTCCTCTTCTATTCTTATTCACTGCTATCATAAGTGAAGAATACTGATCACTCGATAGGTCATGTGAATGGTGTGGGTCTATGTATAGTCGGTTCCCGTCATTCGATTGCTGTTGTGAATAGCCTGGTCCATATTCGGCATCCTGTGGATTTTCGACTTTAACATTCCTCTTCTTTGACATTGCTATGATAAGTGATGCATACTGATCACTCGATAGAGCGTGTGACTGTGATGTTGCCGTGTGCTTCGCGTCAAATTGTACTTGATTCTGTGCCTTCTCATTACTTCCATCTTTCCTCCAGAATGCAAGCCGGTTCTTCTTCACACCTGACTGTGATGTTGCCATGTGCTTCGCGTCAACATTTTCTTGATTCTTTGCCTCCTCATTATTTCCCTCACTCTTCCAGAATCCAAGCAGGTTCGTCTGAAAACCTGAGTGTGATGTTCCCGTGTGCTTCGCGTCAACTGCTTGCGGATCTAAATTGTTCTCTGGCATGTTTTCAGCGTCGTCCTTTCGCGATCTAAACTTGTCAGACAGCAGCTTCCTACAAGGGATACAGAACAGAACGCCAAGAAAAGCCACGCCAGCACCCCCACAAGAAATGAATTTGCGAAATCGGGACCATTTTGAAGATTGTCCTGTATCTGACGACACTTCTGCGTCCTCGCCGCCTTCCTCTTTTTTCCGCCTCTTGTATCCCACACAACAGGGACAATACCCCGCGTCGTAAAGGAAGAGCCATGACGCGTGAAGGACTGCTAACAAGAGCCAGAAGAGTAGGACGGCGGCAGTACCACCCACCACGATATGCTCGGTTCGGAACAGGCCGGGTACCGCTAGAAAGACAGAGTCAGTAAGCTGAGGTGTATGTGATGTCAAAGTGTGTTGAAACGAATAACAACAAAGAAGCAAATGCTTATACAACCCACCTTCATCAAAAGAAATGTGAATCAGAAACGAACCATCTGCTGCTCTAGCTAAACCCACAGTGAAGACAGTGACTATACGTGTTGACCTGAACTTGACTCTACTGCATTAGGAGTCAGTCTATCGACTAACCATCGTCATGGAATTTTGGCGTAATTCGAATCTTGGCGAGTTTGATGTTTTTGTGCTTTAGTCTAAGTAAACCATTCTCAATGAGAAACATTCTCTAAAATACGATAGACAATACATGATTTAACTTTCTTTCCATAACAGGTATAAATAGCAACACTATTTCATGATAAAAATAATCAGTCTGCTGAACAAGAAAAGCAAATGCTTACACACGAACCGCCTTCGTTACCCCCGCCCCTCCCTGAACAACCTTACCCCATAGAAGATTCCCTCCCTTTTAAGACCCCCAACAAGACAGTTTCAAGAACCTGTTTTATAAGATATTCTGTTCATAACCTCTGTAATTGTACCCTCATTTTAAGATCTGATTTTTTATATTTAGTCAAGTTTTGACTAAATATTTTAACATCGAGGGGGAATCGAAACGAGGGTCGTGGTGTATGTGTGTGTGTGTGTGTGTGTGTGTGTGTGTGTGTGTGTGTGTGTGTGTGTGTGTGTGTGTGTGTGCGTGCGTGCGTGCGTGCGTGCGTGTAGAGCGATTCAGACCAAACTACTGGGCCGATCTTTATGAAATTTTACATGAGAGTTCCTGGGATTGATATCCCCGAACGTTTTTTTCATTTTTTCGATAAATGTCTTTGATGACGTCATATCCGGCTTTTCGTGAAAGTTGAGGCGACACTGTCACGCTCTCATTTTCCAACCAAATTGGTTGAAATTTTGGTCAAGTAGTCTTCGACGAAGCCCGGACTTCGGTATTGCATTTCAGCGTGATGGCTTAAAAATTAATTAATGACTTTGGTCATTAAAAATCTGAAAATTGTTTAAAAAAATAAAATTATAAAACGATTTAAATTTACGTTTATCTTATTCTCCATTATTTTCTGATTCCAAAAACATATAAATATGTTATATTTGAATTAAAAACAAGCTCTGAAAATTAAAAATATAAAAATTATTATCAAAATTAAATTTTCCAAATCAATTTAAAAACACGTTCATCTTATTCCTTGTCGGTTCCTGATTCCAAAAACATATAGATATGATATGTTTGGATTAAAAACACGCTCAGAAAGTTAAAACGAAGAGAGGTATAGAAAAGCGTGCTATCCTTCTCAGAGCAACTACTAAACCGCTCTTCTTGTCAATTTCACTGCCTGAACGGTGGACTGACGATGCTATGAGTATACGGTCTTGCTGAAAAATTGCATTGCGTTCAGTTTCATTCTGTGAGTTCGACAGCTACTTGACTAAATATTGTATTTTCGCCTTACGCGACTTGTTTTTAGTTTTGTAGGTATTAAATAGAGGATTCCACTACCTATATATGACCCCATCCCATCTATATAATTACTACATTTCTTGACTAAACTGAGTTTTGGCTAGCCCAGACAAAATTTGTGTACGCATTTCTCAAACTATGACATCATAACTCATCACAAATAGTCTAGCCAATACTCAAAAGAAAACAAAAACACTAAGATATGATCAAATCAAACAATGACATAATAGCTTGATGACCTCAAGACTTATTTCCTTAATAGCTCAGTGGATATTTCAGGGGTAAAAACCTTCTCCAGCAAATATGCTGTGACTTTGAAATTTGATGAAAACAAGCCAAAGTTTAGTCATGTCTGCTGATTATCAACACCTACATTTATATGAAATGTAAAGGTTTTTGCTCCTAAAATAACTAAGAAATTATCAACGTTAAGTTTTTACGAATACGACCTCGCTTTAACCCCAAAATGTGACGTAGGTAAACCAAACTACGATCAAGTTGGCAGATTATCAAACCCTGGAAGTGTCCAAAGTTTCAAAGCTCTAGCTTCAAAAACGCTTGAAATAACGTGAAATAATGTTAAATTATTATCGATCGAACATGACCCCTATGACCCCAAAACTTAACGAGGGTCAATCAAACTTAGGTCAAGTCGGTAGATTATCAAAACCTAGAAGTGTACAAGGTTTCAAAGCTCTAGCTTCAAAGGCATCCGTGATAACCTCAACGTTAAGTTATTTTATTAATTGAACATTACCCCACTGTGACCCTAACATGTGACGAGGGTCAACCAAACTGGGGTCACTATAAGTGTGCAATGTTTCAGAGGTGTAGCTTGAACAACATCTGAGATAACCTCAACGTTAATTTGTGTGTCCACGGACGGACGGGCGTCCGTCTGGCCAACCGGCCGTCCATACAGACGGACACATATGAATCTTATACTCACAAATTGCTCAGGTGAGTCAACAAAAATGTGTCCTCAGACACTTGAGCGACCTATTTTTGATACAATGACGTCATAGCAGGAAGTCATCACCACTAGTCTAGCCAAAACTAATTTACCCGAGACAATTAGCTATGAGCTCAAATAAAATAGTGACATCATATTTTGATTAAGTCGAAACGTATTCAGCGATAGCCAATCATCGACATTTTAACTGGCCAGCCGGGCGAGTACGTTTAAGAAAGTCACTAGCCGGTCAGAAATGTCGCTGGCCCAGTCCACAGTTGCTACCTCTGCAGTGTGTATGTGGCTTTAAAACTCGATATGACAACAAAAAGGGCCGTATTTGACCAGAATTATCACTGGACAGCCGGGCGAGTTGCCAGGCGGTTTCTACCAGACCGGCGGATTATTTACTCGCCCCTAGCGATCGGGCGGACGATTTAGACTAGGAAGCGTTTGGATGTGTGCGAAGTAATTGCTATAAAATTCATTTTAGGTGCAGTTCATTCATTTCAGTGTGCCTGCACACATCTAATCGAGTTGGCCGGGAAAAAAAACATGCGATGAGTCCGAAATATCGTACATTTTATTTTAGTTTTCGGAGCGACAGTTTTTCACAAGCTACCCAAGGAAACTATTCAATAACATCACACGATAGCTTAATCAGCATGGCGTAAGCAGTTTATTGGTATCATCTATGTAGAGATATATGTGTTTGTTTCCCAGGGACGCATTTCACTGCTCGCATTATAATGATTATTAGGCGATTGCAGATTCAGTCTTTGTCTATGTGCCTTGTGAAATTATGTCCATTGAAAACAACGTGGATCGTGCATGTGACTGTTAGGTAATAAGTTTTTTCCATGTTCAGCTTCACCTACTTACGTTGCGTTTATTTATTAATCTGTGCATTGGTTAGTTGATATGTACATGTATTTCTTTCAAAGTTACCTAACATTATATCAGTGCAATAGGACAAGCAATCATTCAGCTCAGTAGGCCAAACACTGTTATTGCACCATTGCAGTTTGCACTTGGCGTGCAAATGCACCGATCATTCGGTTCACGGTTTCTGATCGATACCCTCAGCCACCTTGGCTTTAGCTGTTCTTACATAGGTACGGACCCCCCGCGGGTTAGGGGGAGTCCCATATTGGTTGGGACGAGAAAGAATTTACCCGATGCTACCCAGCATGTCGTAAGAGACGACTAACGGTTCTGTTTCACCTTTTACCCTTGTTAAGTGTTTCTTGTATAGAATATAGTCAATGTTTGTAAAGATTTTAGTCAAGCATTATGTAAGAAATGTTAAGTCCTTTGTACTGGAAACTTGCATTCTCCCAGTAAGGTCATATGTTGTACTACGTTGCAAGCCCCTGGAGCAATTTTTTGATTACGCTTTTGTGAACAAGAAACAATTTCCCCCTTTCCCCTATCCCATCTCCCCCCCTTTCCCCGTCGCGATATAACCTTGAATGGTTGAAAACGACGTTAAACACCAAATAAAGAAAGAAAGAACAGAGGTACGGAAATTTGAACTGAATGCTGCGCAATCATATGGCATTGATCTCCCACCTACTACTGTGTATGCCTGCCTGTGCAGAAATCCACGACGCAATGCAGTCTGTCACAGACGTTGCATTCCATTCTAGCGAGCAACAAACGCAGCACAAAGAGTTGAGCGTGGCAAGGCAGAAGCGAGATCACACAGACATTCAGCTGATCTTGAGATATCTGCTTGATAGGAACCCTTTCACTGAGGATACAGCCCTCCGATCCATTTCAAGCGGAAAAGAAGCTGAAGCTACTGTGAATGCAGAACAAGCAAAAGGCGTAGGAAACAAGATTCTGAGCAGCATGATCGGAAATAATGTTGTGGATTTCACCTTTAAAAAGAAGGATCAAGCTGTAACCATGGCTCTGAAAGCCAAGTCGTCCAATCTGCATGATGATCTAGTACATGTTGACTCCATGCTGTTGTTCCAGAGACTAGTGACAACTGTGAAGAACACCAACGGATGTCTTGAGGACGCCTTTGCCTTTGAGATGTGCAGTGTCCCAGCATCGCTGTTTGATTCGGGTGGTCTGCCAAGACAAGGTACCAAGGCTGCACTGGCAACTTACATCTGGACTTCAACAAAGCAGGTAAATGGTGTTATTCCTGATGATGTAACATATGTCATCGATGGTGGCTTGCTGTTGCACCTTCTGCCCTGGTGCCGTGGTTCAACATACAGCCAGCTTACTCAGAGTTACGCAGACTTTCTCATTCGTCATTTTGGCAAAGGAACTGTTGTTTTTGATGGATACAGCTGCGGACCTACCACCAAAGATGCAGCCCATTTGCGAAGAACAAGCAGAGCCAATCCAGCATGTGCCATCACTTTTGAGGGTGACATGGTCCTGTGCGAACCAAAGGAGCGCTTCCTGACGAATCCAAACAACAAACAGCGGTTCATCAACCTCCTTAGTTCCCGTTTTTCACAGCACGGCTTTGACACTGTCCATGCAACTGCTGATGCTGATAGGCTCGTCGTAAAGACTTCTCTGGATTTGGCAAGGAAGGGAAACGTGATTCTGGTTGGCGAGGACACCGATCTGCTCATCCTTCTGTTGTACCATCTTACGCCAGATCACTGCCCCGTCTTCTTCACATCAGTGAGATCATCGACAGCAAAATCAGCTGCAAAAGTGTGGGACATCAGAAAAGTCCAGACTGTTCTTGGATCTCAAGTTTGTGAGAACATCCTGTTTGCGCACACCTTTGGTGGATGCGATACAATTAGCAGTCCATTCGGGATTGGAAAACCAATGTGTTTAACGAAATTGACCCAGTCAACAGTGTTCGTGCAGCAGGCCCATGTCTTCAGCGCCAGTCCTTGCAGAGACACTGATGAGCTGATAGGAGCAGGAGAAAGGGCCTTTGTAGAACTCTATGGGGGTAAGGAAAGAGACACTTTGAACTTCCTCCGCTACATCAAGTACATGCAGAAAGTCTCTACATGTACCTCATCGTTTCAGCCCTGCAAACTCCCACCTACATCAGCAGCAGCTAAATTCCATTCCATGAGAACATACTTCCAGGTGCAAGAATGGATGCACTTGCATCAAGAACAGTTCCTCCTGGATCCGATGGACTGGGGATGGGAGATTGTTCAAGGCGCCATGCTTCCTATTCTCATTGACATTGCTGCTGCTCCTGGTGATCTACTCGATGTCATCCGATGCAATTGCAAGACAGAGTGTCGAACAGCAAGATTTTCATGCCGAAAACACGGCCTCGTGTGTACGTCTGGCTGTGGAGAGTGCAGAGGGGAGAGCTGTGCCAACACTGTGACCCAGGTTGCCTGTATACTATCAGACGATGAAGACGGGCTGCGAAATTTTTTTTCACACGTCAGTTGCGGGCTTTCAATCCCGAAGGCTATTTCCGAGTAGCTACGAACGTAAACGGAAGTTCCGATATGTTCGGATGCTTATCGATTTGAGTTGTCGTTCGTGTCTCGCTGACCCAGTACACGGTAGCGCTGGAATGAGTGCAATCCGAGCTACGAACTTTGCCGATTGCAATCTAGAAATGATCGTCACTGCTGCAGGGTCAATGTGTGAATTAATAGGATAGAGCGAAAAGAATGCATTCAGCACTCGCTCAATCCATGCTGAGGCTCATAAACTCCCAGCCTGCAGAACATCATACAGACAGCAGTCTTTCTTTCCTCGCACCATTGGCGAATGGAACGCCCTCCCACCACAGGCAGTATCCTCAGCCTCGGACATTTTCCTCTCACTGATTGTCAATCATCGGTTTGGATCAACCAGCAGGTAAGTTATTGTTTTTAAAATCCAAGACATGACCATTGCAAACGTGGCCTTTGTAGAACTGAGCAAGATTCATCTGTTGTGTATGTCATGTGTGTGTTACTGAGTAACTGGGTGTGACTGTGAGTCACAGAGTGTGTGCTTGTTGTGTTCTTATTTTTTTTACTCAAGTTTAGAAAATGCTTGATCTTTAATCTATATGCACAGAATTAAATGTTGCTGTATCAGTGTATGAACTATGGTTGTAAAAGAATAAACAAAACAATGACTGAATTAGTGAGTGATTTGGCTCTGATGAGTACCTAGATTTCATTTTCAAGACATGTTAATAGTTATGTTAATATTGTTATGGTTTTGTTCAGGCCTCCCGATAAACTAGAGGTGATGTGCATCATTCATACAGCTCCTGTCTTCCAGTTCCAACAGTTTACTTTTAAACATGGATACATGTACTGGAGAGGTATCAGGATGACTTGGCATGGTGCCTTACATTACAGACTACCCCTGAAGAGTAAGTTACACATTTATAAGGTATTGGTGATGGTAGTCTGTAGCTATAAACATGCATGTACTGATGTAGATCATTCAGCAGTCTTTTGTTCTTTGTAAATTGTATTACATTTACAAGTACTTTGTAGATGAAATTATTCATACATTTGAAGATGCATAGTGCATGGTAATTCACTAATTGGTATGATGTACTTTGTATACATAATGGTACAAATATCTTTATTTTCTCTCTCCTTCCCATCTTAAAGTTTGTTGCAACCCTATACTCATAAAGTGCATTATGCTGTTTGTATGAACATTGATTTGAACTATTGTGATGCAAGAAAGTAAAACATGAAATAGCTAGAATGAAAGATTTACTCATTACTGGAATTATTTTAAATACAGTCAGTCCTTTCCTTGGCTCACAATCACAGATCTGGCCAGTTTTTTTTATAGTTTATTTTTTTATTTTTTACATGGAATAAGAGTTATATAATATTGTAAAACGTATCAACACCCTGACTGCCCCTGTGCAGTGTTAGAATTTTCTGAATGACTTCACATCACATTTCTCAACAAAACTGTAAGGTGTCAACGCTAAATAGGGAATGTGTGTGGGATGAGGGCTCATGCTGTCAATTAAAAAAATAGTAAATTTCCATCACATTCCAGAAAAACCGCTCACATCAGCAGCATAACAAGATATCATGTCGTTAGAAAGGTTCTTGTGAGGAAGTCTTTTTAATTTTAATGATGAAAGATTCTTTTTAATTTTAATGATGAAAGTATATATATAAATAATGGTTTTCACAGGAAGGAATGATGGCACCTGTAATATTACAGAACAATGTTTACAGTTTAGTTAATAGTTGTCACTGTCAGTATCACCCACACCATTCTCCATCCCACTGATTGTGTGAAGAACAAGTACATGTATTACTTCCTACCTACCTTCCGGCACCCCCACCACACACCCTCTTCTCAATACCAAAAACATATCCCCATCAGCGCACAGCAAAGTCTGAATGTGCTCAGTAATACATTTTCTTTATTTTCCAGGAAGTGAGGTGCCGAGATATGACGTGCAGGCAGCTTGCAGAGTGGTGCCTGGCTTTGCTGAGGATAATGATCAGATTCAGTCCATTCTGTGCTGACAGAGCTACCAGAACTGACCCACACTACTGGCATGACCTTTACAGCTGCATTCAACACTTTACTTTTACGCTGGTAACTTTACGGTTGCTCTCTCTTGATTGAGCATTTTTATTTTAACTAAGGGAAAAAGTAAATGCCTCTGCAGAGATTCGAACCTAGGACCTTGAGATTTTCAGGCCCATGTCCTAACCACTAGTTTTTTTTATTGTAAGATGGATATATGTCTAGTGGATGCAGCTACATGTACAGATGTGCCAAATTAGAACTTGCATTCTCAGCCTATAGTTTTCTTGGGCCATTCATGTGAGTACTAAATATTGTGAATGCATTGGTATTCCTAGACTATCACACATGTGAGACTGCCTTTTCTTACTTTTGTGAAATGTGTGAACTCACTTTGTTTACCTCTTTGTGTTAATAAATGCAGTTTATCAGTTACCTCTGTTGGTTTCTTCTGCAAGTATGTCAAATGGCCCACACACACCCTCATGCGCACACACACACAGACACGCACAAAATCAGATCTCAAGTTTAAGTATTCATTTTGCAGTTTTATTTTAATGCCCATAATCAGTCAAACAAATAATTATATCATCACACTTGCACCTAAGCTTAAAGTAGCAGTCCTGCATACATGTGTAATGTGTAAATGTTTCAGGTCACCATCTGTCCTGGCTTGAACATGCAATAAGAACACCTCTACACAAACACACGTACAGTCAACTGGCTAGCTGCTTCCCTGTAAGGCATATTTGTCTATGAATTAATCGATTTTCCGCAGACAGCAGCCAGGTAGTGGATCTTTAGTATATATCCAAGCAGACGGTTGATCTTATTACAACACATCAAGGAAATATTTAAAAAATGCGGATTCCAAAATCTAACCTTCCAAAGTTCCTAATCAATAAAGAAGAATGGTATGTTACTGGAACCCTTTATTTATGACTTAAGGCAATGTGCGGCAGTAAAATTACCAAACTTAAAGGTATTGAACTTGTTAAATCCAGGTGCACGGATCCCCTGGGGCTTTTAGTCATACCTCAGGCAGCTATCCGTTAGAAGAACTACCAAGTTTCATTGACTTGCACCCAAAGAGTCGAGAAGTGCGATTTTTTTACGAATTAATTTCGGACTCTGTCCCGGCTGGTCTTGACCTATTTTTGGATCTAAATTTAGATCAGGCAGATCACCACATCATGCACAAAAAGACACGTCACTGCAAACTATGTCAGACATCATCATGAGTTTGTGTAAAACAAAATGGAGGCCGGAATCACTCATTTGAATCGAACTCAGACCAAACACCACGTAATAACTAGGTTAATTTATACACTCGCGTGAACAAGAAACTGTCGAGCTTCACAGATTTTGTCGTTGGGTAATTTTGGGTTTGTTTTACTACCATAGGAGGATTTTTGAACTGTAAATGCACTCAGCTGCAACAAAAACGCAAAACTAAGGCTGTGAGCTGCATTGTGCCTTTAAACTTGGAAGAATAGTCAAGGAATAACTTGGTTTTCTGGTTAATTCTTGAAGTGACTTATTAAAATGAATGAAAACATTGTGGATGGCGAAATTTTTTTTCACACGTCAAAATTACCCAACGACGATATCTGTGAAGCTCGACAGTTTCTTGTTCACGCGAGTGCATAAATTAACCTAGTTATTACGTGGTGTTTGGTCTGAGTTCGATTCAAATGAGTGATTCCGGCCTCCATTTTGTTTTACACAAACTCATGATGATGTCTGACATAGTTTGCAGTGACGTGTCTTTTTGTGCATGATGTGGTGATCTACCTGATCTAAATTTAGATCCAAAAATAGGTCAAGACCAGCCGGGACAGAGTCCGAAATTAATTCGTAAAAAAATCGCAGTTCTTGACTCTTTGGGTGCAAGTCAATGAAACTTGGTAGTTCTTCTAACGGATAGCTGCCTGAGGTATGACTAAAAGCCCCAGGGGCTCTGTGCACCTGGATTTGACAAGTTCAGTACCTTTAAGAAAATGTAAGATTTACTGAACTTTGACCCAGCAGTTTTTGTAAGTGGACAGGCCTTAGTTTTATTTCGGTGGCATAATTCAATGCGCTTCGTCAAAATGTCTTGAACTGAAAACAAAAGCAGACGCAAGACTTATGGTCAGTTGGAGTTGTCTCCCGTACTCCTAACTTGAATGTGCTGCAGACAGGTGTACCCAAACAGCTCATATCACAAACGGTTTGGAATTCCCAAAAACGCAAGATCCGCACTGCACAACTTCAGTTCAGCGCTCGGTCTCTTTTTGAAAATGTGTATCTTGAGAGAAAAATATAGAATATTGCACCGTCCAAAGGAATGGAGTTCTTATGGGACAATGACAGCGCTCAGTTCAAAACGATAGGACAACTTTTTAAATGAGGCAGGGCCGGACTACCGGGGGGGGGGAGGGGGGTTATGGGGGTTGCACAACCCCCCCCCCCCCCACCCCTAGCCTAAACATGTACCTCACTTATTTAAAACATTTTTTATGATTGTTTATTTTATGCCGTTTCATGCAAGGAGCGACCATTTTCCTATCTCAGAATATGACCTACCCATCAGCTTCAGGGGGCTTCGCCCCCTGACCCCCACAATATAGGGGCTCTGCCCCTTGACCCCGCCAAGGGGAACATCCCCCTGGACCACCACTGGCAACCCCCACCCACCCCTCCTCTTAGCCTAGTCCGGCCCTGTGAGGCGTAGCGGGCCTTTAAAACATTGACAAAAATGTACAATAGCAACAAGTTGTAATGCTCAATACAACCAATACTGAGTGGACATTTACAATACTAGGAAACAGTTCTTTTTGTCCGGTGATCCTCTGCGGCTGTTGCTGTAGTTTCCCCATCGATCATAGCTGGACTTGGATAGCACTGCTTTTCATCCACATTCACTGGCCAGGTCTTCGTCATCTTCAGTCACTACTGACAAATGAATGAGAAAGGAACGGATCTTAAACACAACGACAAGAACAAGTCAAAGTATGAGTATAAAGGAATAAGTTGTGTACTGTTTGTAACTGACACACATACACACACTAAACCCACATAAATGCCAAGAGCTTAAACATTCTTTTTCCCTGGTAGACAAGTTCAAATAAAATCCCCCCCCCCCCCCCTACTGCGTCTGATTTTTGTTGGAACCCCAAAGACAGTGATTAAGTGGATTTTCATTATAGTCAAGGCTGTTTTCAATGTAACTTGTAAACTACAGAACATGTAGTGATGTACACACATACAACTTTAACTTGTCTACATTGTATACATGTCTGTCACCATATTTGAAAACATTCAGTTCACTAATTCAGTCAAAATTTCACTGAATGTAAAACGACATATTATTCTAGAAAGATATCAATGCCACTGTCCTACATTATCATAGGAATCATGTGTGTCAAGTTCTATTATTATTTTCCTTTTAAAGTTTTACGCTCTCTGTGCTCTACACACATGCATAATATACATGTTATACATACTCAAAAAAGGAAAATAATAATAGAACTTGACACACAGTTTCATTGAGATAATTATATTCTGACAGTGACAGTGTTTACTGCAATGCATTTTTTTAATCAAACATACACACTGAAAGTCATGCGCTTCTAGTATATTAGTAATGGTTCCAATACGGGAGGAAGTGATCACCATACTGGTGAAATAAGGCTAAGAGCTTGCGGTTTGGAGTCTAAGTCAGTAGGTGTTCATTATTTTATTATTATCCCTGAACCTGAATTATAAAAAAAAAACACCACTCTCTCACAGTCTTGCTCACAGTCACACACGCACACCTCCACATGAGTTATTCTGACCAGAACTTGAGAATGAGAGAGAGGGGAAGGAAAAAACACACTGTATGTCATAACACTGACACTGACAGTTGTACACGTGTATAATAAAACCTTTTACCTGATTCGTCGCTGGCCATGCAGCAATCGGTTGGCTTTTTCAGCTGAGAGGAGACCTGCAATAAAATAATAGATGAAGTACCAATCATGGGAACATCACTTTCAAAATGGTGAGTACTAGCAGAGCAGTAGAACCATTGATTGCCCTTCAAAGAAACGCACTGTAACCAGCCACCAGGGGGGGGATGGAAACACTTGTTAATGAGTGGGAGTGTGTATGCGCGTGGTGTGCACGAGGATGTGTGCACGTGAGTGATATTTGTAAATGTGTATTATTATAATATCATCTTTGTATTTATATTATTGAAATTGTTATATCTCGATGTACAGCGCTAAGAGCATAGTTAAATTTGTGAAGCGGCGCTATATAAGCTATCTTTATTATTATTATTATTAAGTCAGCAATTTGATTCTTGAACTAGCCTCCAACCTGCTTGCAATTATATTCCGAGAAGGTTATCTATTTTTAATTCTAGCATTAAAACATTTGACCAGCACTAGCTTTGATTTTTTATTCACTGTCTTGGAAGTTGGATTCAATCTTTAAAAAAAAGTATTTTTAAAATATTATGACTCATGCATCTCCAATTGGGTCAAAAAGAGGTTGCAAAAACATGGCAGAGGTACTCTTCTTCTTCTCCACATTAATGAGGAAATCCCTGTACAGGGCAACTATCTTCGTACCTGACGTAAGGCAAGGATACATACATACACGTACAGACCTGTACATGCATCCAATGCTGTTGTCAGAGACTGACACTCAGTGACTGTCAGTGACAGTGAGCGGAGTGACACATGTTGCAACACATACTCGCAAAGACCCACTCTAAGTATAAAACGAAACATGGAAACTTACCTCTGGTTAATATGCAATGGTTCGCCCGTCCCAATTCTCTCGCATTAGCAAACATCATTGGAGATTCTTTCCGAATTGATCACCTTCGCTCCTTGCCTTGGACTGCCATTTTGTAACTTGACTAAAAACCGAAACGCTATAGGTCTGACAAACCACGCTCAACGTCCAAAATAACTTGAGGAGGAAAAAAAGAGCCCACAATCTTTTTTGGGGCAAAAACGTTGTTTTGAAATCTCCGAAGCTGCTTGCAAAGTCAAAGATGACGCACAGCTCTGTACAGTATCTCCCTGGATGACGCAAGGATAGTGTTCGACTCCGACGGCTCTTTGACTTGGTAAACATCGGAACTTCCGATTACGTTCGTAGTTACTCGGAACCAGCCTTCGGGATTGAAAGCCCGCAACTGACGTGTGAAATTTTTTTTCGCAGACGGGCTTTAGCGTAAGTACGAGGTCATGTTGAATAGAGTGTGCGTGTGCATGTTCACATGTGTAATGCAACAGCAACGGGTAAAGGAGAGAGAATATCAGCACAGTAATTGTCAACTCACATACCTGTCAAACGCGACCCGGGAGACGCGCCCTGTGAAACCACACCGAATGCGCTAGATTTGAGCTTCTGCTACGTTATCTCGCGCTAAATAAATGCAATTGAACCTATTTATCAACTGAATGTGCTTTTCTTACATATTATATGAGTGACATATGGCACATCCCTTAAAATAAGACATGTTATAGACGTGAGAAGTGAGGGACGGAGCATATTCAGAATACCGTTATTGCGCAGTTGTCATCATTCTTTAAAAGCTTCAAAAATATAGTTCGCATGGGAAAACATTGGCCAACTCGGTTTTACCTGATCAATGGATGCATGTATAGTACAAAAAAGGTGAAATAAATCTTATAGCAATTTGTTCACACAGGAGGTGAGTTCTGATGAAATCTGCCTAGACTAATTTGGCCATCCCTGCTTATTTCCTTGGCAGCTTAGTTGATTTTTTCTGAGTAGTGATTGATCTTCTCCGGCAATCATGTTGATGTTGTGACCTTTACATTTGACCAAAATAAGCAACACTTTGTGTCATGCCTGAAGAGCATCAATACGTCCCAATACGTACATACAAGTGTGTGGTATTTAGAGGCTCTAGCTTCGTTGATGACACAACCATTTGTCGAGGGTAGCGTAGGCACCCGGTCTGCTCCCCGCCTAAAAAAGGCCAGTGCCGTTCCGTCTTCGAGGGGCTGCGTGGGTTTCATTTCGGAGTTTTCCTTCTCCTAGACGAGTTTCCTTCCATGGATGATGAGCCTCTTCTACCCTCGTTTTGAATTCAGAGTGGTCTTCTCTTAGGATAGCTGCCTGCCAGGGTTGACGAGCCTATCCTGCCCGGCTATTTGACCCATAGCTGGAGGTTGGTTCGTGGGCACCTGGGCGTTTTCACACACCGGTGGGCCCGCATGCCGCACGTCTAAGGGCCAACCTCCTCCGAGTCTTTGTAGTCTAGCCTGGGGCCTTGCGGTACCCAGTTTACGCCTGTCGCCGCGATGGAGGCACTACATAGGGCTTGTTGTGGAGAGGTTATTGTACTGGCAGGAGAAACTGACGCATTCTGCTCTCTTTTCGCATTGTCCTAAAAAGGACAGACGGTGCTAGCCAGCGGTGAGGGCTGAAAGCGAGAAGTGACAAGCACAAGACACTTCGCCAACACACTAGACACGTCACACAACCGTTTGGCAGGCGGCTCTAGCTTCAAAAACGTCAAAGAAATCTTAAATGTCAAGATTTTATGAACCGATCATGACCCTGTTGTGACCCCAACATTTGACAAGGGTCAACCAAACTGGGATCATCTCTAAAGATTTACCAAACCCTACAAGTGCGCAACGTTCTAGTGTTAAAAACACTCGAGATAACATCCAGCTTAAAAACATCCGACATCGATTGACCCCAAAAATCGACGTCGCTTACATGTTGCTAATATTTTGTCTGCAATAATTTCAGAATGTACTGACACAATCGTGACTAAAACGAGAGAAATCAATCGGACAGACTTTCTGTTTCAATATTGTGAAAATGATGACATGACAAGATTCAGAAAAACGAGGTTTGGGTAGTTGAACGGGGTTTCTTTCTGCCCGATCAGTTACAACAACATGACCTATTTGCATATATTTTCAGACATGAAAGAGGATGAACAGTTAAAACATTGCTTACATATACACTGAGCACAACAAGTTAAGGATATTTTTTCAGTGGTATAGCCCAGATGTTAAACAGCACTGTTTGGGTCAGAAAGATACGTTTGTTTGGAGATCAGTCTTTCTTCTGCTCAAACATTTGTTTCTTGGATCTGAGCAATATTTGGGTATGACGTCACAGATCCGTGACAACGCATTCCCTCACAAATGCCGTTTTCTGACCGCATGATTCACTTTCAACCGTCGAAACGGTGATGATATTTTACATTTGTTTACACCCGAAAGTTTATTTTGTGTATTGCCTAACAGTCTATATACATTTCGTTTAAATCAGTTGCGCAGTCAGGCTGATCTAGTGTATAAAAGAGAGCGACCACAATCCTGAACAAGTCGCGTAAGGCGAAAATACAACATTTAGTCAAGTAGCTGTCGAACTCACAGAATGAAACTGAACGCAATGCCATTTTTCAGCAAGACCGTATACTCGTAGCATCGTCAGTCCACCGCTCATGGCAAAGGCAGTGAAATTGACAAGAAGAGCGGGGTAGTAGATGCGCTAAGAAGGATAGCACGCTTTTCTGTACCTCTCTTTGTTTTAACTTTCTGAGCGTGTTTTAATCCAAACATATCATATCTATATGTTTTTGGAATCAGGAACCGACAAGAAATAAGATGAAAGTGTTTTTAAATTGATTTCGACAATTTAATTTTGATAATAATTTTTATATATTTAATTTTCAGAGCTTGTTTTTAATCCAAATATAACATATTTATATGTTTTTGGAATCAGCAAATGATGGAAAATAAGATGAAGGTAAATTTGAATCGTTTTATATAAAAACATTTTTTTTTTACAATTTTCCGATTTTTAATGACCAAAGTCATTAATTAATTTTTAAGCCACCAAGCTGAAATGCAATACCGAACCCCGGGCTTCGTCGAAGATTACTTGACCAAATGAGAGCGTGACAGTGCCGCCTCAACTTTCACGAAAAGCCGGATATGACGTCATCAAAGACATTTATCAAAAAAATGAAAAAAACGTTCGGGAATATCAATCCCAGGAACTCTCATGTAAAATTTCATAAAGATCGGTGGAGTAGTTTGGTCTGAATCGCTCTACACACACACACAGACAGACAGACACACACACACACACATACACCACGACCCGCGTCTCGATTCCCCCCTCTACGTTAACATATTTAGTCAAAACTTGACTAAATATAAAAATAGCAACAAATCCAGGGTTTTTCTGGTGTTTTGCTGGGTAGCTGCAGTTGATATGCAATAAATTTAAAACAACAAATAGCTGCCTCCAAATTTCACAGAACGATTTCAAAGACTCTCATCTGTATTCGTGGTAGTAATGAGAGCAAACGAAACCCGAGAATGGACGTTGTAACAGTTTTCCGTTAAAAATGTGTAAACGTTTGTAACGTCCCAGAAACAAATCTGACATGCACGCATCTTTGTATACGTTGCAAGAAATGATGCCATAACATGTGTGCCAAGTTTCAAAAACATTCTTGCATGGGGTCAACAGACATAGCCTCATGACTTTGAAGAAATAAAAAGTAACTATCACTACACTGCACTATTGTATTTTTAGACGATGACGTCTGCAAAACTCATATCAAGGTGGCTGAGTGATCGGGACACACACTTTCCACTATTCAGGTTACTTGCACAAAGCTCAGCGATTGAAACGTGTTTCTCTTAGTTAAGATCTGCTATTAAGTGTGTTGTTTTTGATATTTGTTTTTGGCACGGTGTTATGGTGTGCAAGCGCGTGAGTTTATGACGCTACCTCACCCACGACGCCTGTGTCAAGCTGGTTGTCTCCCTCATCTTCAGTCGTCTGGACTACTGCAACTCCCTTCTGGCTGGCCTTCCCGCCTTCATGGCCTACAACGAGTCCAGAACGCTGCTGCCAGGCTGACGTTGAGGAAGACGAAGCGAGACCACATCACCCCCCTACTTCGCTCCTTGCACTGGCTCCCTGTCAACACCCGAATCTCCTACAAACTGTCCACTCTCGTCTACAAGTGTCTCAACGACTCTGCTCCCGAGTACCTTCAATCCTCCCTGGACCTGTACACCCAGCCCTCCGACCGTCCCCTTCGTTCTGCTGCTGACCCACTCCGCCTTCACATCCCTCGCTGGAAACTGGCATCTGCTGGTCAGCGTGCATTTCCCTCCGCGGGCCCCTCCGTCTGGAACTCCCTGCCGCTTGAGCTTCGCCAGAGCCCCTCTCTTAACGCGTTCAAGAGTAGGTTGAAGACTCAGTTCTTCCCGTAGCTGGCTGCGACTTTCATGTTCGACGTGATGTGTTGTGTCCCAAAAGACATTCTTATGCTCTGCTCTGTGAGAGGTGTTTTCTTTGTGCTTAATATTATTTTGTTTGGACCTAGCTATTGATGTGTACATTGTTGTTAAACAGCTGTTTGTTGTATGTTTATCAGGGTTTGCTAGTGTGTGATAGGGTTCGTGTCCGTCTGTAGATGTTAGTTTCTTTGTTAGTCCTGTGTTGACAACTCTTCGACAAGCGCTTAGAACTGTACCCACGGAATACGCGCTATATAAGCTTCACATTGATTGATTGATTGATTGATTTATGGATCTGTCTATCATTGACTACGTGTGTGTTTGTATGTGTGCATGAAAACAAAATAATCCGAAGAGCTCCTAATAATTACACTTGTTGAGTTTGTGTGACTGTTTCTGTAGCTTGATGTTCACGATTTACGAATAAAGGGACAACCAAAAAAGGCGTTCTTTCTGTGTCATAACGGACAGATACCGGTTCTCTGTATAGTAGGCCGTTATGACCTCAAGAGAATGTTCTCACAGACTCTTAAAAACATGGCGATGTCCATCTCCAGAGTTCCAATTTCGTAGCATTCCAACTGTCTGATTCGTCACAGCAAATGCCAGATTGTGACTCGCCGTTATCAAGACGACAATGAGAACAACTCAGTGTTGCGTACATCTGACGTCATATTTTTGGAATCATATGACGTCATGTCTGCATTCTTCTGTCTGTTTGATTCTTTCTCTTCTTTACTTCTTTCTTATACAGCACAGCTGTGTTCAAAACACATGAACAGTTCTTTTCTGCAAGTTGTTCACATCATCCCGTCGCGATATAACCTTGAATGGTTGAAAACGACGTTAAACACCAAATAAAGAAAGAAAGTTCGTCATCATCCGTGAAGGCTATACGCATCCTATCGGAGAACGGGAAACACAATTATAGAAAGTGTCCCTAAAAAAAGTTGCGCGAAAGACACCAGGGACAGTGTTTTTCACCTCTTTTCAAACGAGTATAACTTTCGAGCCCGTGAAAGAATGTTTCTGACACTTGGCACTCATGTAACGGCACCATTCTTGGCAAAGTATACAAAGTTGCGTCCATGTCACATTTGTTTCTTGGACGTTACAAACGTTTACACATTTTTGTAGTTTTAGATTTATTGCATATGAACTGCGGCTACCCAGCAAAAACACCATAAAAACCAATTTTTGAGGGTAGGCGTGGTCATACCCAAATATTGCTCAGATCCAGGAAACACATTTTTGAGCAGAAGAAAGTCTGATATTCAAATACACGTATCTTTCTGACTTAAACACTGCTCTTCGACATCTGGGCTATACCACTGAAACAATATCATTAACTTGTTGTGCTCAGTGTACATCAACATGCATATTTTTCAGAGTACGATCCCATTCACCTCTTCTGGTGCCATTTGTCAGCATGGGAGTAATGATACATTTTGCAGATCAGTGCAGAAATATGTCATGATCAATTGTTTTTATTTGTTTACATGTGATTGTAGGGATCCTACTCGGCATTGAGTCATTTTTGGTTTGAATCCAGTGGATGCTTCATGAATTATATGTATGCGAATTGAGAAATTGATCACATTTTAGCCTACGAAAACGTGAAGTAATTATGTTATTTCCAGTCATATCGGAAAGGCATGTTACAATAATTCAAATAGAAAGACATCATTACAACACACGTACACCAGGGATTAATATCGCCTCCAAAATAGGTCATGTGGATGCAACTGATCAGACAGAAACCCCATTCAACTACCAAACCCTCGTTTATCTGAATCTTTTCAAGTCATCATTTTCATAATTCTGTAACAGAAAGTCTATCTGGATTGATTTCTCTCACTTTTGTCATACTTTTTCATCACACTCTGAAAATATCACACGCAAAATACTAGCGTCATCTTTGTTTAGTCGTCAATCGGTGTTCGATCTCTTTAAGTTTTGCTCATTCCTAAGACTATCCTGATACTGATGAATAAAAAAAATATGAAGTATGAAATAAGCGTCTCACACCCGCACTGTGGTGTAAGACACACACACACACACACACACACAGACACACACACACACACAGTCTACCTGTTGTGCAGAGTGGTGGAGATGTCCATCCAGCCAGACAAGCCTGACAGTGGCCAGTGGAGGAGTTACACGGCTGGTTATCAGCACAGCGACCACATGTGTCCGAGCATGTCGGACCGTACTTGTATTTCTTACAATCTGAGCAAAAAGAATGTGATAACTCGGATTAAGTATGTGTACATAACTAAAGCTGCCATCAAGGTAACAAGAAAAGAAAATATTGCTATTCGTTTAGACACGTGGGGGATGTCGGGGCTGTTTGTTTGTTTGTTTGTTTATTTGTTGCTTAACGTCCAGCCGACTACGCAGAGCCATATCAGGACGAGGAAGGGGGGGATGAAGGGGGCCACTTGTCAAGCGATTCCTGTTTACAAATGCACTAACCCATTACTTGTGTCCCAGCAGGCTTTAGTAAAACTAAATTAATACCTACTGGAAGATTACCAGTTTCCAGTATTTTAAAATAGGCTTAACCTATCTACTGCTGGACTTACATCAGAACACTAACAGATTAAACTATACATGAATCGCAAGACAAGCGGCAAGAGAAGAGATTTTTGGAAAAAATACAGGTGAATGAGCAAGAAGGCAGAAAAAGGAAAAGAATTCATGAAGAAAAAGAGAGCATGACAGGAAAGAGGAACCAAAAATCTACCTAACAGCAAACTAGAAAGCTCCTGCGGTTCCAAAAACAGGAGGGGCCTTTAATTTCATAACCGCAGTGCCCCACTGCGGGTTGTCGGGGCTGTGATTGGATAGTCTCACACATCCCTACACCGAACATCGGGCCATATTCCAACGGAAGTTAGCGAATATCATATTCGCAATAACAAAGACGCATGCTTCCGGTTTCTTTGACGTGTATGAAGTGCACGCATACCTGGTCAGGTTTGCTTCTGTGACTGGTCGACAGACGATGCAATTTGCTTCTGTGACTGGTCGACAGACGATGCCGTTTGCTTCTGTGACTGGTCGACAGACGATGCCATTTGCTTCTGTGACTGATCGACAGACGATGCCACTTGCTTCTGTGACTGTTCGACAGACGATGTCATTTGCTTATGTGACTGGTCGACGGACGATGCCATTTGCTTCTGTGACTGGTCGACAGACGATGCCATTTGCTTCTGTGACTGGTCGACAGACGATGCCATTTGCTTCTGTGACTGGTCGACAGACGATGCCATTTGCTTCTGTGACTGGTCGACAGACGATGCCATTTGCTTCTGTTACTGGTCGACAGACGATGCCATTTGCTTCTGTGACTGATCGACAGACGATGCCATTTGCTTCTGTGACTGGTCGACAGACGATGCCATTTGCTTCTGTGACTGGTCGACAGACGATGCCATTTGCTTCTGTGACTGGTCGACAGACGATGCCATTTGCTTCTGTGACTGGTCGACAGACGATGCCATTTGCTTCTGTGACTGGTCGACAGACGATGCCATTTGCTTCTGTGACTGGTCGACAGACGATCCCATTTGCAACATTTGCTTTCTTACCGTACATGAAATACATTCCGTGTAAAATCCAGTTCTTTAACAGGCAACAAACCTTGCACAATTATAGTAGCTGCAGTTTAGCATACGGTCTTTCCAATGTTTTGCACATCATTAGTAAACTCTCTTTTTCCTATGCAACGTCTTTTGTATGCAATGTTGAAATGAAGTTACCAGTCTTAAACATTAAGGAGAGGAGCTACCTTAAAGAACACCGTTTTTCTCTTCAAGTCATTTGATCACAATATTTATGAAACATAACTTTCTTTCTTTAGTTGGTGTTTAACGTCGTTTTCAACCACGAAGGTTATATCGCGACGGATAAAACATAACTGTTTGTAGTAAAATTCGGTGTGCTTTTGCTTCGAAGTATGTAGAGTAATGGTACATGATAACAAAAAAAGCATTTAGATTGACTTAGTACAAATTATTAAATGAAAAATAATCAAAGCGATGAATCAAAACATGTTAGTTCACGGATGACAAGATAATTTCAAAACTATTCATCGGGAAGATTTGAACTTTAGCAGAAATGTTTAAGACATTCTGATAAAGTTTTGTTTTAGAGGATAAGCTATAAGAAAAAAAGCTAAAGTATATAGATATTTCATCTTTACTTCGATAATTGGCACATTATAAGATAAATCGGTTTAAAAACAACCGGCTCCACTAGCTCAGCAGGTGTTACAAAACCATGATCTTACAAAATGCAATCCGTATGCGTCACAAGTACATCATAATCCCTTGGCACGTCAATTCTATCGTTAACTATCGTCGTCTTTGACAGAGTGGCGACAAAAAATATGTTCGTGCACGTTTTGTTTTACTGTCTCTCTATGCCAAACGGCCGGTGAAAACACAAACTCACTCTGCACTGAAAGAAACGACGGTCACTTTCTTTCTCTGACCGTAAGCTGGACTTTGCTTGCAAAGGGGGGCAACTTCTACTGAAACTCTCTACGAATGAAAAACATGTGTGGTTCATTGTGTCACTTCTGCCCCGGACAGTGACATTAACACATTTTCAAATGCTAGATGACAGTGATTAAATCCAGTCAAAAGTGAGTGCACATTGATGGCGCCGAGCAAGAACTTGCAGAGCTCTTGCTTCGGCAGCCGCGTGTTACAAGTCTTTCACGCAAAATGCTCGGACTCCTGCAGCGGAAAAAAGAAAAGAAAGAGACAGTGTGGCAGTGTCACAAAACCTCTGTCCGACTAGGCAGAGTCAAAGAAGCAAGGTCGCAGTTCAATATTTAAAAAAAAAAAACTTGGGTAAATCTGGTATGACACAGCAAGCCATGTAGTATTCTCTATTTAATGAGCTCACAACGTATTTTCTTGATAGCTCGATGGATATTTTCAGGGGTGAAAAATTGTCTCCAGCAAACATGTTCATGTTGAGTCTCTAAAAGTTTAAAAAAAAAAAAAACACTAAATTTTGGTCATGTATGATGATTATCAACCTACCACTGTGTAAAATTGTGACGCTTTTGCTTCCAAACTATATGAGAAAACATCAACTAAAAGGTTTTGTGAACATAAGCCTGCTGTGACCCTAACATTTGAAGATTGTCAACCAAACTGGGATCGAGTTGGTAGATTATAAAACCGCATATCATTTTTTCATAAAAAAATAGATGCTTTATCACAAAAAATAATTGATTCATCACAAATTATTTATTCAAAAAAACAAATTCTTAATCACAAAATGTAATACTTTTCTCCACAAAAAATGATGCTTCATCACAAAAAATACTATATTCCGCGTGCTGCCTTTTGTTGTGAATGCACATGTTCGCCAGTCTCATATACATCCACACACGCATCTTCAGCTTTATAGAGAAGAAACACTTCGGCAGGGCAGCTAGATCCGTGTTTACATCGATAGTAAACCTTCTTCCCGTCATAGGTTTTTGTAGCGACGGTGATGTACCAGGAATCCTTGGGAACATGATCGAGGGCTTCTGCAGAATCTTGAAACGTGTTTGTCCTCGCACAATCTTTTCCCTCTCCTCGTCTTCTTTTCGGTGGAGGCTCTTCATTTTCATCTTCTTCAGACGAGTCCATCAAACCGAAAGTAATTGGAGCAATAGGTGTAAATTCCTCTCCCACCTTGGGTTTGCTTTTCTTGCCAAAGTTAATGCAGCAACTAACAGGCAAAAGCAAAATCAATATACAAGAAGCGATAGAAAACTGATCAGTATCACGAAGTAGTGAGTCCAGTTCAGTCCAGTGAGTGAGTAGTGAGTCCAGTTCAGTCTCATACAAAGAAAGAAAACAAGCTCAGGGAAGAATATCACTCACATTGGAACGACAAGCGCTCAATCATACATTTTTGTGAATGTTTTATTTTATTTGTTGATTTGAGTATCTTTTCTGTTGATTAAACAGTATTTCTTTTGACGAACTAAATTTATTTAGAAGATACAGTTATTTTATTGATAATTGATATTATCTTTTGATTTAACTTTTTTTTTTTTACAGTTCAAATTTCTTGTGATAATGTAAATATTTCGTGATAAAACCATTATTTTTTGTGAAAATTGCATTATTTTTTGTGATAAAAGCATCATTTCTTTTGACGCATTAAATGGGTGCCTTATAAAACTCTAGCAGTGTGCAAGGTGTCACAGGTCTAGCTTCAAAAACACCTGCAATATCTTAAACGTTAAGTTGTTTTTGAATCGAACATGACCCCGCAGTGACCCCAACATTTGCTGAGGGTCAACCATGTCGGGAGATCATCAAACCCTAGAAGTATGCAAAGTTTCAAATCTGTATCTTAAAATACATCCGAGATAATCTCAACGTTACGTTTTTTGTCCAAGAACGGACGGCCGTCCAGCCAAGCATGCTAGGCGTCTTTGGAGCGGAGAATAAATTAAAACACTTTTTCTATGTTCTTTCTCCAAAGAAAATTAACAACCAACCGGCACTTTCACAGTTAAAGGTGGGAGTTGCAGGCTGGTTGCTCCAAACTCGCTTTGCCTAGCTTTCCATGGAAGCCCCATTTTTTTTCTATTCCTTTTCGTTCTTCTACTCCTGCTGCAGGAAGTGGTAGAAATGCATCGCGATCAGAGCAACATTGTCAGAATCTAAACCGGACGATACATGTGAGAGAAGTGTTGGAGAACGGACCCCGTTTCCCTTGGTCATTCTCCTCCTCTGCCCCTTTGTCACCGTACGTATGAGCCCCCTTTTAACGTTACAGCATCGTCTAACTTGGTGCCTGAGCAATTGCTACTTACTGCATTTGGCCTGTCCTGGGTCACACTCGAATCCATGGATACACAATGACTCCTTGCCGGTACAGTTCTGATCAAAGTCAAGCCCTGTGGAAGACATCATCACAATAATAATAATAAAAATAATTGTCAGTAAGTACTGGTGTCACATGACTGATGTGAAACAGTTGATTGGCTAATAGCAACACGCTTAAAACTGTTGGAGTGCGCTAACTTTTCCAGACAGTATTCTTCCGCCCTTTTCCAAAGCGAGGCTGTGCCCCTTCTTTTGATTTGAGAAGATTCTTCTCATCCTCCGTGTTAGTGACATGTAGCTTATCTTCTCCGCATTACCAAATGATGCTTGACCATAAATGTCCCGCGGCTAAAAGCAGAAGTGGTTTTTTTCTGAAAGATTTCATGCGCCTGTGCCACAGTGAGTCTGGCCTCTTCTTTCGACGAGCGAAGATTCTTCTCAGCCGCTGTGTTAGTGGCATGTAGCTTATCGTCTCTACAATACCAAACAATGATTGCTTGACCCTAACATTTCCCGCGGCTAAAAGCAGAAGTGTTTTGTTCCTGACATATTTCGAGCTGGACAAAGCAGCATTTGGAAGTCGACTGATTCAATAGACTGTCCTACTCGTATATATATATGTAGCAGACGACATCATCAGTTCAGGACTGAAATGAACGGTTTTCGCATATTCTAAGACAACTACGATGGAAACAGAAAACGCGAAGGCTTCAAAACATTCTTACCATGTAATCATAGCACCAACCTCCCAGATGAATGCAGGTGCATTGCGAGGAATAACATGCCAACTTTATTTTTTTGCGAATGAGGGAACGAACGTGTCCCTTTGAGTCGTTTGACATCAGGGGACGCCACTCAGTTTCTTGGGGGTCGTTCATTTTTTGGGGAGCATAGAACATTTCGGTACATGTTGTTTTTTATACCAATAATTAATACATAAGGGAAACTGTATGCTAACGGGTACATTTTGCACAACTGTAACTCATACTGTTAGTTGCTAATCGATGAAACGGTACAGAGGGTAATCAAATCGTAAAATGCATGGTCGGCGAAAAGTGCAAAGCCGACACACACACAAAAGTAGATCTAACTCGACATGTCCACAATTGATCCAAACGCTGGCAGAAAAATGTGCCTTTTCAAACGTTCCAATCTATTGTCGTTACTGACAATATCGTTATTGAAGCAATCACAGTGCGCTAAGAGATTTATAGAGCAAATCTTGAAAATAATTATTAAACTCAGCGCTTTGCGCTTTGTTCAATAATTCATTTTCTCGATTTGCTCTATAAATCTCTTAGCGCACTGTGATGTCTCAATAACTTAAAAAAATAATTGTCAGTAAGTACTGGTGTCACATGACTGATGTGATACAATTGATTGGCTAATGATAATGCGCTTAAAACTGTTGGCGCACTCTTGGACTGCTCTAACATTTCCAGAGAGCATATTCATGCGCCTCACAATGAGGCTGTGAATCTAATTTCGATTTGAACAGATTTTTCTTTTTCTTATATTAGTGACATACATGTAGCTTATTTTCTTCACATTACCAAATCTGCTTGATACTAAAATTCCCCGCAGCTAAAAGCAGAAGTGTTTTTCTGACAGATTTCGAGCTAAAGCATGCAGCATATGGTAGTCGATTTACGTTTGATAATGCCACTTGAAAGACAGGATGATACACGTATGGTAATGCCGGTTGAAAGATAGGATGATACACGTATGGTAATGCCGCTTGAAAGATAGGATAATACATGTTTGGTAATGCCGCTTGAAAGATAGGATAATACATGTTTGGTAATGCCGCTTGAAAGATAGGATAATACATGTTTTGTAATGCCGCTTGAAAGATAGGATAATACATGTTTGGTAATGCCGCTTGAAAGATAGGATAATACATGTTTGGTAATGCTGCTTGAAAGATAGGATAATACATGTTTGGTAATGCCGCTTGAAAGATAGGATAATACATGTTTGGTAATGCTGCTTGAAAGATAGGATAATACATGTTTGGTAATGCCGCTTGAAAGATAGGATAATACATGTTTGGTAATGCTGCTTGAAAGATAGGATAATACATGTTTGGTAATGTCGCTGGAAAGATAGGATAATACATGTTTGGTAATGCCGCTTCAAGATAGGATAACACATGTTTGGTAATGCCGGTTGAAAGATAGGATAATACATGTTTGGTAATGCTGCTTGAAAGATAGGATAATACACGTATGGCAATGCCGCTTAAAAGATATGAAAATGCATGTTTGGTATTGTCGCTTGAAAGATAGGATAATGCATGTCTGGTAATACCGCTTGAAAGATAGGATAATACATGTTTGCTAATGCCGCTTGAAAGATAGGATAATACATGTTTGGTAATGCTGCTTGAAAGATAGGATAATACATGTTTGGTAATGTCGCTTGAAAGATAGGATAATACATGTTTGCTAATGCCGCTTGAAAGATAGGATAATACATGTTTGGTAATGTCGCTTGAAAGATAGGATAATACATGTTTGGTAATGCCGCCTGAAAGATAGGATAATACACGTATGGCAATGCCGCTTGAAAGATATGAAAATGCATGTTTGATAATGTCGCTTGAAAGATAGGAAAATGCATGATTGTTAATGCCGCTTGAAAGATAGGATAATATATGTTTTGTAATGCCGCTTCAAAGATAGAATCAGGATCAGGATCGATACATTGCAGAAACTGTTTTAGGTTATCGTCGCATTGGAAATGATGATACACGTATATATGGTAATGCAGCTTGAAAGATAGGACAATACATGTTTGGTAATGCCGCTTGAAAGATAAGATAATCCATGTTTGGTAATGCTGCTTCAAAGATAGGATAATACATGTTTTGTAATGCCGCTTGAAATATAGGATAATGTATCGATTGGAGATTGGATTTCCCTTCTTTGAGTCATGTGACGTCAGAGGCCGACAAAACTTTATGATTTGGCTTTTCAGGTTGACCGAAACTTCAAAGGAACTAAAAAAAAAAAACCGTCATGTGTTTGATTGCTTGTGTGTGTGCTGTTCAATGTCAAAACAACAACAAAGTGAGTACATGACGTGTGTTTTGTAGTTCCTCTGAAGTTTCGGTCAACCTGAAACGCCCAAATATGAAGCTTATGTGTTTGATTGCATACATGTATGTGGATTGCATGCATGTGTGTGTGTGCTCGTTCAATCGTCAAAACAACAACAAAGTCATAAGTACCTGAAAGGAATTCGATCGATACATAAATGTTATTTGCGTGTTTGACCAAAATATGACATTTTACACAGATCTCGACAGTCATTGTTCACCTCGACCGCTAGCGCGGTCTCGGAGAACAATGACTGTCTCGATCTGTGTAAAATGTCATATTTTGGTCAAACACGCAAATAACGTATAATATATGTTTGGTTATGCCGCTTGAAAAAATAGGACAATACATGTTTGGTAATGCCGCTTGAAAGATAGAATGATACACGTATATATGGTAATGCCGCTTGATAGATAGGATAATACTTCGTATGGTAATGCCGCTTGAAAGATAGGATAGTACACGTATGGTACTGCGACTATTTACAAAGCGCATGTATCCACGGTTTAACCATGCTCAAAGTGCTCTACAATTATTGGAAGAAAATACAACAACAACATAACATTAGTTACAGTGCAATGACTTACATATCAATGAATAACACATTGCACAATAAAACATTATCACAAACACAGACGCGGACACACACACACACACACACACTATATATATAATACACATTGCACAATATGAGTTATTTTTAATATGCTGACTGTTAGCAAATGATAACAGACATGTCGAGAAAAAAGATATCAAGCATGAGCCTTTTAGGCGAATGCTGATATCGTTTGTGAGACATGTCTGTTATCATTTGCTAACAGTCAGCATATTAGAAATAACGGTTTTATTACCGTTTAATTTGACCAAAGGAAATTTCGAAGCGACCCCGCGAATTAGACAGAACAGCCGCAATGGGAACTGGAGGCTCCTACCTGATTATGCCTGTCAGTCAAAGAATTCTCGTGACCTGGGTCAGCCAATCAGAGTAACACACCTTACGTTATGAATATGCACAGGTCAAATGCGTTTGACACACAACAAACCATGTTGAACCTGCGTTTCGGTTGCTTCGCATTTTCTTGTTGAACAGAGAGCGACAGATTTAGAACCGACTCCAGACGGATGGGAAATGACGTAAAGATACATTTGACGTAAAGCGAGTGACCCAATTTCACTTGATTTCCCGAACTTTGATAATTTAGATTTCAAGTGAGGGAGTCGGCATTGCACACTCAGAGGATGGGCGGTGCCTCGCTGTTCCGTAAAGCACCCACCGACAAAACTCGCGTTTCGGTATTTTTTAGATAAAGAGAGTATTATATGACAGCATTTGAAGTGTCATTCTTTAGAATAAATCACACTGATATTGCTGATTTAAATTTGTACTTTGTCTTGTTCATTTTTAGCTTGATAAACAAAAAGGGTCCCTGCCTGAACGTTATAACATTTAGAGGGTCACCTAGAATCCGTCCTGATTGGTCAAAAAGCCATATGGGGCACTGAATTGGTAATAATAATATATAATCAAAAACATAAGCACTCACGCGCGAGCGCGCACAGAACAAACACGTGAAAAGCTATGTACAGTACATGGGGCAAAAATGACCATCAGGAACGGACCAGGCTTGAAAGCGTATTCTATGGTAAATGTTTGCGGAAAAAGTGTTTTTTGGCTCACGTAAGTGTAGCCTATGCGATGCTAACTTTTGTCTGTCTGTGCGTGCGTGCGTGCGTGCGTGTGTGTGTGTGTGATAGAAACTTTAACATTTCCGAGTCTATGGATAAAGCTCGCATAAGAAGATTACGTCTCGGTCAAAAGTGTTTGACGTGTGTGATAGAAACTTTTACATTTGAAGACGTCACATTATGACGTAAGAGGGTTAGACGTCACGCGAAGGAATTACTGAAAGTCTCGGCAGACTAGTTGGCAGATCTAGTGTCTCGCTTTCTTGCACAGTTTCACCTATGCTTACTGTGTGTGTGTGTGTGTGTGTGTGTGTATGTGTGACGGAGTGATTGAGTTTGTGTTACTGTTTGTCGATTTCTTACGTGAGCCTTGAAGGCTTCGCCTCTTGTTTAGTTTTGATTTTAACTGTGACAGGGAAGAGCAACTACGGAGGTTAGCGGGCAGTGAATTCCAAACAGAAGGAGCTTGATGCTTAAGGGGCCAGTACTACCTAGCGGAGGGTTGTTTGTTCATGCCAGTAGTAAACCACCTAAATATAGAGATAACAGTTTCAAATTTTGGCTACTGTTTCTTGACATAATGGAGATACTGTAGACACAAACAGAATTTCAAAAACATAATTAATAGCTGCACACACACACAACAAATGTAGCCAAAACCGAAATGTCGTTTATTACCCGCAAGGCCGTAATGATACAGGCCAAACTAATCATAGGAGGGTATGGCATTTTGCCAAGTTGTTCTGGACATAAGTCATCATGGTGGGAACCTCTAACAATGTGATAATCATTATTGAGGACATTTACACAATTTTTACTTTTCGAGAATTTTTTGTGTCGATAATTACTACTTTAAAAAATTCCCATTTGAGTTCTGCTCCATTTTCTTTCAATGTTAGAGGTTCCAACCATGGGCATATATACCAAAATCAACTGTGGAAAATGGCAACACTCTATCTTTAATACTTTTGTTTTAATCATTACATTAGTGACAAAAATGTGTCGATTTTGCGATTTCGTTGGCCAGATTGTCAAAAGTCAGCACAGATACCCCCTTTTTAAACCCGTCTATCTCGTAAGATATTATATTTAGATGCAAAATTCCAACGGATTCGTAAATTTCAGCCAATTGTACCTTAGAATAATACAAACTCAACTTTGAATTAAAAAAAAGTGATTTTTTGTAAAAGTTCAGCTAGTACTGGGCCCTTAAAGGATGTATTTCCGTATGTTTCCAGTTTAAATGTTGGTACTGAATGAGCATCTACATGACGGGGGGGATGTTTGTGTGTGTATGCGAGTTGTGAACAAGACTGGCGGGAAAGAAACATGGTGTGAGGAGGTCATTTGGCATTTTTAGGCAAAGGGAGAGTATGTGTCATTATGTTGTAGTTCGCTTTCATTATTATTTTGGTTATGGATTTTGGTTCAAGATATCTCTGGTACCACCACTCTAACCGCACCTAGTCATCAAGATAATGAATAAACCAGCGATATTATCAAAAACATGTTTATTTTTGGTTATTTCTGGTGTGTTTGAAGAAGCAGATGGTGTGTGAAATGATGGTGCATGAAATTCGAAAATGACAATGTACATACTCTTTTTTTAATTTTTTCAAACCGCTGTGCACAGGAAAATGTGTACTTTTCAGCAATGCTGAGGAAAATTAAGACCTACCTACCGCTAGTATGCTTCCACGTCATTTTGTTGACAAGAGTTGTTGAAAACTATACATTTAGTAGTAATGTCAGCTATATTTTGGTCTTGTTTTTTTATGATGTCCCGTGCTGTGCACGGAGTACTGCTAGTCAATGTATATTTGTGATCGAAACATTCCTGCCTAACATTTAGGCCATACTCTTGTGAAAATGTCTAACTCTTTTTTTTCCTTTCCTTTTTATATTTAGTCAAGTTTTGACTAAATATTTTAACATCGAGGGGGAATCGAAACGAGGGTATGGTGTATGTGCGTCTGTCTGTGTGTGTGTGTGTGTAGAGCGATTCAGACTAAACTACTGGACCGATCTTTACGAAATTTGACATGAGAGTTCCTGGGTATGAAATGCCCGAACGTTTTTTTCATTTTTTTGATAAATGTCTTTGATGACGTCATATCCGGCTTTTCGTGAAAGTTGAGGCGGCACTGTCACGCCCTCATTTTTCAACCAAATTGGTTCAAATTTTGGTCAAGTAATCTTCGACGAAGCCCGGGGTTCGGTATTGCATTTCAGCTTGGTGGCTTAAAAATTAATTAATGACTTTGGTCATTAAAAATCGGAAAATTGTAAAAAAAAATAAAAATTTATAAAACGATCCAAATTTACGTTTATCTTATTCTCCATCATTTGCTGATTCCAAAATTATATAAACATATTATATTCGGATTAAAAACAAGCTCTGAAAATTAAATATATACAAATTATTATCAAAATTAAATTGTCCAAATCAATTTAAAAACACTTTCATCTTATTCCTTGTCGGTTCCTGATTCCAAAAACATATAGATATGATATGTTTTGGATTAAAAACACGCTCAGAAAGTTAAAACAAAGAGAGGTACAGAAAAGCGTGCTATCCTTCTTAGCGCAACTACTACCCCGCTCTTCTTGTCAATTTCACTGCCTTTGCCATGAGCGGTGGACTGACGATGCTGCGAGTATACGGTCTTGCTGAAAAATGGCAGCTACTTGACTAAATATTGTATTTTCGCCTTACGCGACTTGTTTTTCCTTTTTTACATTTAGTCAAGTTTTGACTAAATGTTTTAACGTAGAGGGGGGAATCGAGACGAGGGTCGTGGTGTATGTGCGTGTGTGTGTCTGTGTGTGTGTGTGTGTGTGTGTGTGTGTGTGTGTGTGTGTGTGTGTGTGTGTGTGTGTGTGTGTGTGTGTGTGTGTAGAGCGATTCAGACTAAACTACTGGACCGATCTTTATGAAATTTGACATGAGAGTTCCTGGGTATGAAATCCCCGAACATTTTTTTCATTTTTTTGATAAATGTCTTTGATGACGTCATATCCGGCTTTTCGTGAAAGTTGAGGCGGCACTGTCACGCTCTCAGTTTTCAACCAAATTGGTTGAAATTTTGGTCGGGTAATGTTCGACGAAGCCCGGACTTCGGTATTGCATTTCAGCGTGGTGGCTTAAAAATTAATTAATGACTTTGGTCGTTAAAAATCTGAAAATTGTAAAAAAAATATGTTTTTTATAAAACGATCCAAATTTACGTTTATCTTATTCTCCATCATTTGCTGATTCCAAAAACATATAAATATGTTATATTTGGATTAAAAACAAGCTCTGAAAATTAAACATATAAAAATTATTATCACAATTAAATTTTCCAAACCAATTTAAAAACACTTTCATCTTATTTCTTGTCCGTTCCTGATTCCAAAAACATATAGATATGATATGTTTGGATAAAAAACACGCTCAGGAAGTTAAAACGAAGAGAGGTACAGAAAAGCGTGCTATCCTTCCCAGCGCAACTACTACCCCGCTCTTCTTGTCAATTTCACTGCCTATGCCGTGAGCGGTGGACTGACGATGCTACGAGTATACGGTCTTGCTGCGTTGCATTGCGTTCAGTTTCATTCTGTGAGTTCGACAGCTACTTGACTAAATGTTGTATTTTCGCCTTACGCGACTTGTTGTTTTGTTTTTTTGGACGGCGGGGGGGCGGGCGTCAGTGTACCTCTAATAGTGTCATACACATGTAACAAAGGCAGTAAAGCTACATCGTAGGAACAACGGGCTGTCCTTCATTCCAAACTTTCAACTGTTATGCAAACAAAAATATAGGCCAAAGAAAGAGTGACGATATAAAAACAAGACAATAGGTTTACAAAAAAGGAAAGAAAACAAGAAAATAGGTAAACGAAAGAGAGAAGATATGAAAACAAGAAAAGAGGCAGAAGAAAGAGAAGATATGAAAACATTTAAATAATTTAAAGAAACAGAGAAAATATCATCACAAGAAAAAAGGCCAAACAAAAACAGAATGATGACACAAGAGAAGAAGTCAGAGAAAGAGAGAAGATATGAACACAAGCAAAGAGGTGAATGAAAGAGAGAAGATATGAACACAAGCAAAGAGGTGAATGAAAGGGAACATATAAGAAACACAAGCAAAGAGGAGAATGAAAGGGAACATATAAGAAACACAAGCAAAGAGGAGAATGAAAGAGAGAAGATATGAACACAAGCAAAGAGGTGAATGAAAGGGAACATATAAGAAACACAAGCAAAGAGGTGAATGAAAGGGAACATATAAGAAACACAAGCAAAGAGGTGAATGAAAGGGAACATATAAGAAACACAAGCAAAGAGGTGAATGAAAGGGAACATATAAGAAACACAAGCAAAGAGGTGAATGAAAGGGAACATATAAGAAACACAAGCAAAGAGGTGAATGAAAGGGAACATATAAGAAACACAAGCAAAGAGGTGAATGAAAGGGAACATATAAGAAACACAAGCAAAGAGGTGAATGAAAGGGAACATATAAGAAACACAAGCAAAGAGGTGAATGAAAGGGAACATATAAGAAACACAAGCAAAGAGGTGAATGAAAGGGAACATATAAGAAACACAAGCAAAGAGGTGAATGAAAGGGAACATATAAGAAACACAAGCAAAGAGGTGAATGAAAGGGAACATATAAGAAACACAAGCAAAGAGGAGAATGAAAGGGAACATATAAGTAACACAAGCAAAGAGGTGAATGAAAGGGAACATATAAGAAACACAAGCAAAGAGGTGAATGAAAGGGAACATATAAGAAACACAAGCAAAGAGGTGAATGAAAGGGAACATATAAGAAACACAAGCAAAGAGGTGAATGAAAGGGAACATATAAGAAACACAAGCAAAGAGGTGAATGAAAGGGAACATATAAGAAACACAAGCAAAGAGGTGAATGAAAGGGAACATATAAGAAACACAAGCAAAGAGGTGAATGAAAGGGAACATATAAGAAACACAAGCAAAGAGGTGAATGAAAGGGAACATATAAGAAACACAAGCAAAGAGGTGAATGAAAGGGAACATATAAGAAACACAAGCAAAGAGGTGAATGAAAGGGAACATATAAGAAACACAAGGAAAGATTTTAAAGAAAGAGAAAACATATGAACACAAAGAAATAGGTAAAAGAAAAAGAGAATATGCGAACACAACAAAATACATCAAAGAAAGAGAGAAGATTTTGTGTTTGTTTGCTTAACGCCCAGCCGACCACGAAGGGCCATATCAGGGCGGTGCTGCTTTGACATATAACGTGCGCCACACACAAGACAGAAGTCGCAGCACAGGCTTCATGTCTCACCCAGTCACAATATTCTGACACCGGACCAACCAGTCCTAGCACTAACCCCATAATGCCAGACGCCAGGCGGAGCAGCCACTAGATTGCCAATTTTAAAGTCTTAGGTATGACCCGGCCGGGGTTCGAACCCACGACCTCCCGATCACGGGGCGGACGCCTTACCACTAGGCCAACCGTGCCGGTTAAGAGAGAAGATATGAACACAACGAAAGACACCAAAGAAAGGAAAAAGATATACACACAAGGAAATATATCAAAGAAAGAGAGAAGATATGAACACAGGGGAAGACACCAAAGAAAGAGAGAAAATATGAACACAAAGAAAGACATCACATAAAGGGAAAATATATAAATACAAGGACAGATATCAAAGAAAGAGAGAAGATATGAACACAAGGAAAGACACCAAAGAAAGGGATAATATATAAACACAGAGAAAGACATCAAAGGAAGGGAAAATATATCAACACAAGTCAAGATATCAAACTGACAAAGAAAGAGAAAGCTAGGCGGGGATGTAGCTCAGACGGTAGCGCGCTGGATTTGTATCCAGTTGGCCGCTGTCAGCGTGAGTTCGTCCCCACGTTCGGCGAGAGATTTATTTCTCAGAGTCAACTTTGTGTGCAGACTCTCCTCGGTGTCCGAACACCCCCGTGTGTACACGCAAGCACAAGACCAAGTGCGCAAGAAAAAGATCCTGTAATCCACGTCAGAGTTCGGTGGGTTATAGAAACACAAAACTACCCAGCATGCTTCCTCCGAAAACGGCGTATGGCTGCCTAAATGGCGGGGTAAAAAACGGTCATACACTTAAAATTCCACTCGTGCAAAAAAAACACGTGTGTACGTGGGAGTTTCAGCCCACGAACGCAGAAGAAGAAGAATACAGTAAAAGGATACGAACACACGGACAAATATCAACGAAAGGGATAAGATATGAACAAAAGGAAATAGGTAAACGAAACAGAAGATAAGAACACAACGAAAGACACCAAAGAAAGAGAACAGATATAAACACAAGGAAAGACATCAAAGAAATGGAAAATATATGAACACAAGGACAGATATATCAACGAAAGGGAAAACATATGAAAACAAGAAAATAGGTCAAATCAAGGAAGAAGACTCACTACACTCGCCACCGTCACACACTGTCCCAGCTATGCAGTAGGTTTCATTCCCCAGGCTACTGTTACTGCTACAGTTACTGCCGACGTTGATATCTGAATCAATACAAATACAATAAAAGAGCAAAGTAGAATCAATATATAACTACAATACACAGCACAGTCAGGGCTCCCCAAAGTGCGTGTCTCTGGGCCCTATACGTATAGAAGTCAAAAACACGTACTAGAAATGTATAGAGGGGGTCCCGGAACGCACTGAAATTCAAAAGAGCGGGACCTGGAATGCACTGAACTTTATCGTGCTATTTTCGTGCTATGTAGATGCTATTTTCAGACTGCAATGTTCAGCTACTGCGTGCAATTTTCAGACAGTATACATCTCGTGTAAGTACCAATGTCCATTTCACGCACGAAGAAAATCGGAAAGGAGGTTAATAGCGATGCAAAAGTAGCGATGCCCGGCAAATGTTATTTACTAACAAGAAAAGCAAATACATTATACGAATCTCCCTCGTCATGTCTAATAGAGTTTTGCAGGTCTTAAAAGGGGGATTCTACTGCCTATGACCCCATGACCCCCCCCCCCCCAAAAAAAAAAGAGACAAAAACAGCTGTTCCAGCTTCATAAAATAATGTTCAAGAGAACTTTCACATCCGACTGATTGACACAAATGTCATCCTTATGTAACCTGTATCAATTCATTTAGTTATTCACCCAGTATTCAAACTTACACAACCCCCAACCTTCTTCTACAGCCCTGATATGGCCCTTCGTGGTCGGCTGGGCGTTAAACAAACAAACAAACAAACCTTCTTCTGCCTTACTTAACATCTATCAATTTTTGGTTAAAAAAAGATTAATTTTTTTCTCTCACAAGAATCATAGTAATTACTCATTTTCTTTCCCAAATCGGGTTTTGGTTAGCCCAGACAAAATATGTATACTCAGACACTTGAGTGACCTCATTACTGACACAATGTCATATAACATGATGTCATTACCAAGAATCTAGCCAAGACTGTGACCAAATCAAACATCAGAGCATCATGACGTCAAGATTTATATCCTTGATAGCTAAGTGGACATTTTCAGTGGTGAAATTCTTTTCCAGCAAACATGTTCATGCTTTGATGAAAACAAGCCAAATTGTGGTCATGTCTGCTGATTACCAACACTACAATTTCGTGAAATTAGGAGGCTCTTGCTCCCAAAATAACTTCAATGCACACCTTTTTACAAACACGTCTCCGCTGACATGTGACCCCAAAATGTGACGAGGGTCAAACAAACTAGGGTCACATCAGTAGATTATCAAACACTTGAAGTTTCAAAGCTCTAGCTTCAAAAACGAATGAGATAACGTCGATGTTAAGTTATTATGAATCGAACATGACCCCCTGTGACCCAAAAACTTGACAAGGGTCAATCAGACTTTCGTCAAGTCGGGAGATTATCAAACCCTAGAAGTGTGCACAGAACCAAAGCTCTGGGTTCAAAAACATCCAAAACAACCTTAACGTTAAGCTTTTATGAAACGAACATGACCCTGGTGTGCCCCCCAAATTTGAGAAGTGTCAACCAAACTAGGGTCACTTCGTGACATCATCCAACCCTTAAATTGTGCAAAGATTTAGAGGTCTAGCTCTAAAACCGTTCGAGATAACCCTAAAGTTAAGTTTTTTTTGTCCATGCAGTATAATTACTATACAGACGGACACATATGAATCCTAATAGAAAATACTCGCCAATTACTCAAATGAGTCAACAAGCTCGGGAAAAGCTGTGCCGGGCGACGTCAACGATGAACAAACACAGAAACACAGATCAAGCAAAGCAATGGATGGAAAAAGCAAACTACCACCGACTATGAAAAGAGTTCGACACTTCCAGGCGGAGTGGAAAAGAACATTCATCTGGTTAAGGTTTTAAGACGAGAACATGTTCTAAAGTATCTGCAGTATCTGCAAGGATGCAAACCTAAGCAGTGGTTCGAATCCAAATGCAATTGCTTGGGGGTCATACAACTTGCAAAGATCGGCCATGAATCGCCATAAAAGTTCAAAAGATCACATGTCGACAGGCATTGTGCAAACAGAGCTGAAATAAATGGACGTATCAAGAAGTAACGTGAATGTTCGCATTCGTAATTTTTCAAAAAACATACAGAGAGAGAGAGAGAGAGAGAGAGAGAGAGAGAGAGAGAGAGAGAGAGAGAGAGAGAGAGAGAGAGAGAGAGAGAGAGAGAGAGAGAGAGAGAGAGAGTTTACTCTGACATGTTTACAGAGAAAAGTAAGAACACAAGACAAACACAATAAAAAGAACAGGAATTCAAGTAGAAAGAGTGTGTGGGTGTGTTTGTGTGTCTGTGTGCGTTTATGTGTCTGTGTATATGTGTGTGTGTACGTGTGTGTCACGTTTTATAGTCAAATGAATGACCTAAAACGGTCAATTACTGCTAACTGACTAACCACACCACGATCCACTCTCGCAGTCACACAAAAAAGTTAGAATCAACAAAAGTATAAGTTCTAGACGTCTGTTTATATACTTGTACACTAATTCTCCACCTCCCTCTTCTCGTGAAGCCAAAAGTGTTTTTACGACCAAGTCGTAAAACACAAATAACTGACAAAAAGCCAGTTAAAGTTTATGAAATAATAAGAACACGCTGAACCGTGTAAAGTTAGAAAACACTTAGCTGCTCTGTAAAAAGTCTTAGTCTGTACAGGCGTTAACACTCCACGTTGTCACAACTCAAAGTTCTTCATAAAGGGTTAGAAAGATGACAAGGTGGGGGGGCGTTTACGCATGGGTGCACTCAACTCTCGGTGTAGCCAGGGTCCATTCGATGAAACGCAGTGGCGCAGTGGAGCATACAGGTGAGAGTCGCAGCAACACCAGCAACAGCCGTAGAACAGCAACCGTACAACAACGAACAGCAAGAGTGTAGCCCGTCTCCAGCAAAAGTGTAGCACGTCTCCAGCAACCAGGTAGCAACAAGGCAGCAACCGGGTAGCAACACGGTAGCAACAAGGTAGCAAACCTCCAGCAAGTCTCCAGCAAGCTGAAACAGAGTAGTTGGTGCAGTGACCATGGCAACAATCCCCCCTTTTCCCACATTTAAACATATCTAATTTCCCCCTTCAGCGAGCACGTGGTACCTGCAAGAATAGACTTTTAATAACAACTCAAGACATTTTCTCCTCCTCTCCATATCTGCAAAAAACATATACAGATTACAATTTAGCGTTATAATGAGCAAGTTATACGCTATCATGGAGAAACAAAACAGAGTTTACATTTCACAGACATTGACCGGTCACCAGCGTAAAGTAACGGCTAAATTACCTCAACAGCTCGTAAAACGTAGCTCTCCCAAGCAAACCGCTTGAATATTTGGCTCCCGCTCGTCAGCGAAAATATGTAGCCAAATCCCTCCGTCCTTAGCCTTCTGTGTATTGCACTAACATCAGAAGCCCGTTGGTAGACCTAAACCAGTCTTTCAACGCGTTGGAATCCTCCAAATCGTAGTCAACGGAATCCAGACCTTGACGTCTGTAAAGCATGTAGCGAAAAGAACGCAAGACGGGAAAAAATAAAAACCATGTGATCTCCCTGACCAATCAGCAATCGCCTGTCCCAGAACAAGTGATCTCCCTGACCAATCAGCAATCGCCTACCATACGCAGGTATAGCATGCCCGGAACACGTGATTTAATAGTGAGCGAAGAATCACCCCATTTTCCCCGCACGGATTTCACGCCGACACTTTCCACGTGAATTTCGTGATCGTTTAGCAGAACCTTTTCGCAATGCGGCTACCAGCACAGGCGCATTGCATTGCAATTTGGGAAAGGCGCCCCACAAAGAGTTCATTTCCCACTCGTGTCACTGAAACAGTGACAGTGTGTGTCTCTGTGTGTGTGTTCTATTCACCAATGTGTTGTTAGAATGTCATGTCCTGATAAATATATGTCAATGAAAAAGACACGTCAGAGTGCACTATGCGTGCATGACTACAATGCTTTGTGAGTACACCGCTCGGCAATGTCTTGCTGGCCGGCTTGAAACCCTGACACATCTCTTTTGACTGCTCCGGTTAGTAAATAACACGACTAGAAAATCACAGCAAACCGTATTGCTTGCTTTCAATTGATAATATCATTGGGTAAGCGAGACAATCATTATTGACAAAGACGGTCATATGGTGTGTGTGTGTGTATGTGTATGTGTGTGTGTGTGTGTGTGTGTGTGTGTGTGTGTGTGTGTATGTGTGTGTGTGTGTGTGAGTATGTGTCTGTGACAATACAGCTGTACTTACTGCAGACGTCATTGACACAGATGTGGTCCAGATGACACCTTCTGACCTCGCTGCGATCTGCGCAGCTTTTGCCAGCCTCAAATTCTGGTATACAACATGTCATTTAAATAGTAAACCAACGCTTTGCAAAACAAGAAAAACAAGTACCGGTAGTATTCCATCTGTCGGCCTGAAACAAAAAACACGTCGCGTAAGGCGAAATTACTACATTTCGTCAAGCTGTCGAACTCACAGAATGAAACTGAAAACACTGCATTTATGAACATTTTTGAATGTGATACCCCCTGACCCATTTATTCATAACATGTTATACAGTACTTGTATGCCGATAATTAAACCCCATGTATACTTGGAGGCTAAAGTGTGACCACCGTCCCCACCTACCCCCCCTCCCCTCCCCTCCCCCAACCTCAGTCCCCCCCCCCCTTCCATGTCCCCTGTCTTTTCAACAACCCACCCTACTGTCTATGTCTGTGTCTTGTCTAGGTATGTGCGTGTGTATGCGCTAAGACAGCCATACCTTATGTTGATAAACTCTGTGTATGCTGTATTTTATGTTGTGTGTATATGTATATAAAAGAAATAAAATTTAAAAAAAATAAAAAAAGATACTTATCAACCTCTCCCTCTATCTATCTATCTATCTATCTATCTATCTCTCTCTCTCTCTCTCTCTCTCTCTCTCTCTCTCTCTCTCTCTCTCTCTCTTTCCCCCTCTCTCTCTAAATGCGCGCTTCTTTGTTTTAAATGACAGTTCGCAATTTATTGTTCTAACTAAAGCCCTTATATGCAATATCATAGGATAATATAAAGTAGGAGAATATAGAAAAGCAACTCAGTGTTTTGACTATATAACATAAATTACACAAGCGCGCATACACACACACGCACACACACACATAATGAATGCTTTCTAATGTTACTGAGTCAGGGCTTCCCAAAGTGCGCGTCCCTGAGTCATAAACGCACCAGAAGCCGAAATCAGGTACTTGAAACTCATTGAGAGGGTCCCGGGACGCACTAAACCTATTAAGAGCGGGTCCTGGGACGCATTACATTTCCGCTATCGTGCGTAGTGCAAACACAAATGCCAATTTTACGGCTAAACGATATGAAAAACGGTGTGTGTGTTCCATTTAACAAGGTTAAGTTGAAGTGTACTCTTCGAATATTCTGATGAAAAAAGACCCTTCATATCACAATATTCGCGATAACAATATGCTTTATGTGACCACAGGTAGTTTCGGGACCATGGGCTCTTGGGACTCTCTAAAACTCCGCGTAAACATGGACCCTCTAAACACTAAAATGTGGGGTGCCGGGACCATCTAGTGTCCGAGGGGAGCCCTGCTGAGTATCAATTCCAGGCTGTCAATTCTACATAACTATGAGTATGTGAATATTGTTGTCTTTGTATATAGCACCTGGCGTAGCAATGTTATAAATCGATGTCTTAATGTAACTTTAAATTTATAAAATAGCTATTCCATTTCAAAGATGCGTTTGATTCTTTCCACAAAGTTGGGTCTTAAAATGATACAGTTTATGAAACGTTTTAATGTTGGTGGAAATATTCAGACCCACATGCGTGTCGGTACAACCATATTTTCGTTGATTTAAGTTTAATTTTAATTAAAGTCTGCTTTTAAATATACAATATATAATTTCTTAGTGGCCTTAGAGTGAGACTGAGAGGTCCTAGGTATTTCTGGTATGCAGATATTATACTAGTACTCGGTACACGTATTTTGTTTTCACGTTATAATATCACATTTTAACGATGTTGAGTTATCATTTGTTTCGCTTCTCTGTGATTTTACTTCATTGTCAATCTAATTCTTTTTGTTATAAGTAAGCCCCGCGATTCAGACTAAACTACTGGACCGATCTTTATGAAATTTGACATGAGAGTTCCTGGGTATGAAATCCCCGAACATTGTTTTCATTTTTTTGATAAATGTCTTTGATGACGTCATATCCGGCTTTTCGTGAAAGTTGAGGCGGCACTGTCACGCCCTCATTTTTCAACCAAATTGGTTGAAATTTTGGTCAAGTAATCTTCGACGAAGCCCGGACTTCGGTATTACATTTCAGCTTGGTGGCTTAAAAATTAATTAATGACTTTGGTCATTAAAAATCTGAAAATTGTAAAAAAAAATAAAATTATAAAACGATCCAAATTTACGTTTATCTTATTCTCCATCATTTGCTGATTCCAAAAACATATAAATATGTTATATTCGGATTAAAAACAAGCTCTGAAAATTAAATATATAAAAATTATTATCAAAATTAAATTGTCGAAATCAATTTAAAAACACTTTCATCTTATTCCTTGTCGGTTCCTGATTCCAAAAACATATAGATATGATATGTTTGGATTAAAAACACGCTCAGAAAGTTAAAACAAAGAGAGGTACAGAAAAGCGTGCTATCCTTCTTAGCGCAACTACTACCCCGCTCTTCTTGTCAATTTCACTGCCTTTGCCATGAGCGGTGGACTGACGATGCTACGAGTATACGGTCTTGCTGAAAAATGGCATTGCGTTCAGTTTCATTCTGTGAGTTCGACATCTACTTGACTAAATATTGTATTTTCGCCTTACGCGACTTGTTATAAGTAAGCCCCGCGATTCAGACTAAACTACTGGACCGATCTTTATGAAATTTGACATGAGAGTTCCTGGGTATGAAATCCCCGAACATTTTTTTCATTTTTTTGATAAATGTCTTTGATGACGTCATATCCGGCTTTTCGTGAAAGTTGAGGCGGCACTGTCACGCCCTCATTTTTCAACCAAATTGGTTGAAATTTTGGTCAAGTAATCTTCGACGAAGCCCGGACTTCGGTATTACATTTCAGCTTGGTGGCTTAAAAATTAATTAATGACTTTCTCACCTATGTCAGTGTGTCCTATGACGCGCACCTGTCAGAAGTGTTTAAAGTGTGTGTAGGGTTTCTCACCTATGACGCTGTGATCTATGACGCGCACCTGTCAGAGGTGTTCAAGGTGTGTGTAGGGTGTTGGGGCGTCTCACCAATGACGCTGTGCCAGAGGTGTTCAAAGGCACAGTGCAGCTCACAGCCTTCGTTTTGCGTTTTTGTTGCAGCTGAGTGCATTTAAACAGTTCAAAAATCCTCCTTTGGTAGTAAACCAAACCCAAAACTACCCAACGACGACATCTGTGAAGCTCGACAGTTTCTTGTTCACGCGAGTGCATAAATTAACCTAGTTATTACGTAGTGTTTGGTCGAAGTTCGATTCAACTGTGTGATTCCGGCCTCCATTTTGTTTTACACAAACTCATGTTGACGTCTGACATAGTTTGCTAGTGACGTGTCTTTTTGTGCATGATGTGGTGATCTACCTGATCTAAATTTAGATCCAAAAAAAGGCCAAGACCAGCCGGGTCCGAAATTAATTCGAAAAAAAATCGCAGTTCTTGACTCTTTGGGTGCAAGTCAATGAAACTTGGTAGTTCTTCTAACGGATAGCTGCCTGAGGTATGACTAAAAGCCCCAGGGGCTCCGTGCACCTGGATTTGACAAGTTCAGTACATTTAACGTGTGTGTAGGGTGTTGGGGTGTCTCACCTATATAGGTGTGTCCTATGATGTGTTTAAAGTGTGTGTAGGGTGTTGGGGTGTCTCACCTGTTACGTTGTGTCCAATGACGCGCACCTCGCAGATCTGGAGCAGGAACGGTCTGGAGGTGACCAGGATGACGAACTGACCCTCGTTATGCTTGCTGGTGTCGCAGGTCAACTCAACTTCATCGCCGTTTTTCAGATTTTTTCTGCGGTGTGACGCGCACTTCTTTGTTGGACTCAACAACTCGACCATCCCCTTGCTCTCCACGAACACATCAAAGTGTTTCAGAAGAGACCCTGAGGGGAAAACGCTTTTCCTGATAAAACAACTTTGTAACCCATATTTGCAATCCCTCGTGAATTTCTTTGTTTAGTGGGGCACCGATGTACCTACTAAACAAAGAAAGGCTCTCGGGATTCCAAATGTAAGTTAAAAACAAGCCGCGTGAAGCGATATAAAACATTTAGTAAAGCTGTCAGCATCAAAGTAACAGATTAACACTAAAAAGGTCATCGCCAAGACTATATTAAGATAGTCTCGACTAACCTCACCCAAAGACCGAGACGGGTCACGCTCGTCTCCGCGTAGCGTGCGAACGCAGTACTTACTTAACCTATTTTCTGTAATTCTGAGCACATTTTTTGAGTAAACATGACATCGATTACAAAATGAGGGCGTCACAGTGCTGCCTCAACTTTCACAAACTGTCGGATATGACGTCATCAAAGACATTTATCGAAAATATGAGAGAAAAAAACGTCTTGGGATATCGTACCCAGAAACTCTCGTGTGAAATTTAATGAAGATCGGTCCAGTAGTTTTCTCTGAATCGCTCTACACACACACACACATACACACACACACACATACACACACACACACACACACACACACACACACACACACACATACATACACACACCACCACCACCACCACCACCACCACCACCACCACCCTCGTCTTGATTCCCCGTCTATGTTAAAACATTATTTTAGTCAAAACTTGACTAAATGTAAAAAGAGCATTTTGTAGTCTCTATTAATTTAACGTTTATGCTAATATAAACTTGGCCAAACAATTATTGCAACAGATTTTAAACCTAAATTAAAGCATTAATCCCCGTGTCATTTCATTAAAACTTAGTATGCCAGTTAAGGACGTTCACTTAACCTTCAGGATCAGCTTTTCAATTAAATATTTATTTTACAGGGATTACGTGACCGCCTCTCAATCAAGGGTACCCTCAAAATCGACCAGACAAAAACGGAAGGGCCGAATGAAAAATCGACAAAAAAATCACAATAGGCAAAACTTTGCACATTTGACATACGAGAAGAAATTCAAACCAATCATCTACCCTGAACAGATTGTTTTGTTTTGCTACCTTGCTTATTTCGTGTGCTATTCTATTCCTACTGATGCAGGTGTCGATCGCAAGAGCGGTCAAAAGCGGGACTTTTTACGTCTTTTTTTAGGGCTATCATGACAAAAAAGGCTGCACTTTATAAATGACTTGGTGGATTGGTTTGAAACTTTCAGAATATTTTACCAACATACACGAAATACTTCGTGCAAAATTATGGATCGTTACAGTAATTTGTTAAAATGTAATGCAATTTTTCAAAATAGGATTGTTCATTTGGGTCAACAACAACAAAAGTCATGACTTTGCATGTCTTTAGAAAAATGATTGATACATAACACTGCAAAGGTTTTATGTGCGTACAAGCACCGACGCAAAGTTGCTAGGCCTTTAAACACGCTTGATATTTAAGCGATGATTCTGGTGCCACAAAACAAAAAATTGAATGGCATGGAAGACATGAACATACTTTCTAAATTGTTTTGTCGTGGAACTCAGCAGTAGCAGCGTTAATTCACAATTCGAAGGCAAAACATCCCAACGACACTGAACACTAAGAAGAGGGGATATTTCTTCAGTGCTACAGATCCCATGTTAAACAGCAGTGTTTAGGCCAGAAAGATAGGGGTACATGACGAATTGCCTTTCTTCTGCTCAAAAATGTGTTTAAAGGATTTGAGCATTATTTGGGTATGACGTCACAGGTCCCAGTTAATACCAACGCACAAAAATGAGGGGTTTTGACAGCATGAATCTCTTTAAACCGTGAAAAAAGGCGAATAAAACTAAACAATATTTCATATGTTTTACACCAGCGAGTTTTGTTGGAGTCTTAGCTAACAGGGCTTATCTATTTTGTTTAAAACTGTGCTCAGTGTGGTTGGGATGTTTGCCTTCGAATTATGAATTGACGCTGCAACCGCTATGGTCCATGACAAAACAATTGAAAAAGTATATTCATACATGTCTTTCACATGGCACAACTCTTTCAAGGGAGTACCGATTGCTCTGTGTATTGTATGCAGTCTATCTTTCCCGAACATTACTGACTGCTCATTCTAGACTCCACACTTGCGTACCTGTAACCTTGACGTAACGTGTGACGTCATCGCTGTTGTTGCGATATTCAAATAACATCCTGCAATCTCAATCTACATTCAGTAACTACATAAACAAAATTGTACTGCTTTGTCCCGTTCACATGAACTTCACTAGAGTGTTTTGTTTTACACATGAAAAGCATGTTTTCTTCAGTGAAAAGTAAACTAACAAAAAAACAGTTCACAACTGATTTTCTTCAAGGTTAAAATTTAGGAAATATGACACATTGCCCATCGCGGATACATTTGATCATCTTACTTTGAACTGAGGAGCAAGTAGGAAGAGAAAATGCAATTCAGATATAAAAAAATCAGCACTAGCTAAAAATGTAAGGATGCGCAATCAAAGGCGTAATTTGTGTAAGAAAAGCTAATAACAAACAAAATTGTCTCTCACAATAATGTTTTTACGTGTATCTTTTTCAATATTGCACTTACCGTACTAGTCGACCAGGCACTTGTCTATGTTATAACATACATATCAAGTCCATCAAATTGTATTCCAACACGTCATGATAAGAGCAAAAGACTTCAAAGTAGAAGTTAAAACTAAACACACAAGAAAGCCAGTTTACTGAAAGTATAACCATATAGTTATAGACACAACGAAACATTCACAACAACTTGGACTTAGTGGTCTTGTTATAGACACAACGAAACATTGACAACAACTTGGACTTAGTGGTCTTGTTATAGACACAACGAAACATTGACAACAACTTGGACTTAGTGGTCTTGTTATAGACACAAGGAAACATTGACAACAACTTGGACTTAGCGGTCTTGAAAGCGCAACAACTTGGACTTAGTGGTCTTGTTATAGACACAAGGAAACATTCACAACAACTTGGACTTAGTGGTCTTGTTATAGACACAAGGAAACATTCACAACAACTTGGACTTAGTGGTCTTGTTATAGACACAAGGAAACATTCACAACAACTTGGACTTAGTGGTCTTGAAAGCGCAACAACTTGGACTTAGTGGTCTTGTTATAGACACAAGGAAACATTCACAACAACTTGGACTTAGTGGTCTTGTTATAGACACAAGGAAACATTCACAACAACTTGGACTTAGTGGTCTTGTTATAGACACAACGAAACATTGACAACAACTTGGACTTAGTGGTCTTGTTATAGACACAACGAAACATTGACAACAACTTGGACTTAGTGGTCTTGTTATAGACACAACGAAACATTGACAACAACTTGGACTTAGTGGTCTTGTTATAGACACAACGAAACATTGACAACAACTTGGACTTAGTGGTCTTGTTATAGACACAACGAAACATTCACAACAACTTGGACTTAGTGGTCTTGAAAGCGCAACAAGAACAACAAATGCGTTTTACGACTCCCCTTCGTCATGACCAATTACAGTTCAACCCCAACGCCCCTCATCCTTAAACACTGAGCACAAACAGTCCAGAATATTTTTCCAGTGGCATTGCCGAGATAAATAAAACTGCAGTGTTTTGATCAGAAACATGTGTGTATTTGAATATTAGTCTTTCTTCTGCTCAAAAATGTGTTTCTTGGATTTTAGCAATATTTTAGTATGACGTCACAGTCATGTTCTTGACCACGCCTACCCTCTAAAATGGTGGGCAGTCAGGCTGATCTAGCGTGTGAAGGAGAACGACCACAATCCTGGAAAACGGCTGAGAAAAATTAAATTTGATTTTAAATGGCACAACAGTCTACAGAACAGCTACTTTGTTCAATGGTCATACATAAGCTGAAATGAATGTACACTAAATATGAAACAAGAAGAGCAAATGCCTACAAACGAATCGCCTTCGTTACCCCGGCCCCTCCCTGAACCACCTTACTCCATTGAAGACTCCCTCCCTTTTTAGACATTTTCAAGACCCTGTTTTCTAAGATATTCTGTTCATAACCTCTGTAAGTTTAATCCCATTTTAAGACTTGATTTTCAGAGGGTTTTGTAAATATGTCTTAGAAGATTCCACTACCTATGACCTTGTCCCCCCTGCACCCCCGCCCCCCCCCCCCCCTAAAAAAGAAGCTGCTACAGCTGCATAAAATAATGTTCAAGAGAACTCCTTAATTATGTGACCTGTATCAATCCATTTAGGTATTCAACCCTACGAATATTTAACATATCCAAACTGGCGCAACCCCAACTTCCTCCCCACCACCGCCTGGCATACTTAAAGGGATAGTATCCGCCGGAAAAGGCCTTCAGATCGCTTTCAAAGCATCACCGTAAGATTCTACGTTACAAATAATGCTACCATCCATGAGGAATAACTTAACTTTGCAAATTCAACAGTTTTGATAGCTAATTAATTGTCGTAACAGATTCCAAGGAAAGAGCACTCTTGTAATGGTTGGGTGATTTCCCTTGTCAAATGTGTCAACAATGGCGCGTCTTCCTGCCATCATTGTAGTCTGAAAAGGTAAGTGTCATTTTCCAGCTTAAGTTAACGTTGTCTGACAGGAAATAAAGTTTTCAATAGGACAAGTCAGTATCAGTGTACAAGTTGCTCTCAGCAGGACTGCAAATGAATCGATCGATGCGAGTCAAAAAGCCCTGACGAAGATAAAGATAAGATAAGATAAAGATAAGATAAATTGCAGATGTCTAAGGCCGCGAGGCCTATATCTGATCTTTTGATCAATACTATTAATTTTCCTAACTTTGAGATGGCCTAGTGTAACGATCTTTTGATCGTGCCTTATTGTCTAAACTTTCTTCCGGTGTCGTATATATTTGGCTGAGAGTGGCTTGCGTGGCTTTCGTGGCAAACACTGGGTGGCTAACTTTAGCACAATACATGTAGTCCTTGAACACATTGTCAATTCTGTTTTTGAAACTGTTTAATGACGGCGCCTCCACTGTTGACTTGTCCAGGGCATTCCAAGTGTCTACAACTCTGTTTGTGAAGAAGTGCTGTCTCAAGCTTGTTTTACATGCGTTTTTCTTTAATTTGTAGCAGTGTCCTCTAGTACCGGATTGCTGATTAAGTTCGAGAGGATTCTTGCAGTTATACACACCGTGCATGAACTTATACACTTCTATCATATCACCTCTTACTCTTCTGTAACACATACTAGGTATCTTCATGATTTTGAGACGCTCCTCATACTCTAGGTCCTTCAAACCCGGTACACACTTTGTTGCTCTACGTAGCACACCCTCAACAAGCTTTTTGTCCTTTTCCAAGCGTGGACTCCAGGCACAGTTTGCGAATTCCAAATGAGGCCTCACCAGAGCTATGAACAACATTCTCATTGATTCTTGGTCAAGGTACTCGTACGACCTTCTCACAAGTCCTAGAATCTTATTTGCTTTATTTGCTTGGGTCTCTACATGCTTGGAGAATTTGAGTTCATTATCTATATGCACACCTAGATCTCTTTCCACCCTTGAACTACCCAGATCCACTCTCCCATCACCTCCAGCCGTTTTCATACTATACACATGTTTCACGTTTTTCTGTCCCAACTGTAGCACCTGACATTTATCCGCATTAAATTTCATTTGCCATTTATCAGCCCATGCTGTGAGGTTATCCAGGTCACTTTGCAACTTCGCGAAGTCATCGACAGTGTCCACTGAACGGTAAATTTTCGTATCATCGGCGTACATGCTACATAAGCTCTCCACTACTTCTGGGAGGTCGTTTATGAACACAACGAACAAAACTGGACCCAAAACACTGCCCTGAGGCACTCCGCTTGTCACTTCCACCCAGTCGGATAGGGTACCATTTACTTTTACTCTTTGGCGACGGTCTTTTAAAAAGCCGCCGATCCAATCATTGACCTCATCAGTGACACCATACGATTTGAGCTTTGCGAGGAGGCGTTCGTGACACACCGTATCAAATGCCTTAGAAAAATCCAGGTATATCGCATCCACCGGCTTTCCGTTGTCTAGGCTATTTGTCCAGTCATCAAGGACTCCGAGCAGATTTGTTACACATGATCTTTTTGACACAAATCCATGCTGACACTCCGTTAACAGACCATTACTCTCCATATGCTCAAACAGTGAGTCTCTTACAACTTTTTCCATTGTCTTACATGTTATACTTGTCAGAGATACTGGTCTGTAATTTCCAGGCTTGGACTTGTCACCCTTCTTAAACAGCGGTGTCACATTTGCATCCCTCCATTGTCTTGGTAACACACCTTCATACAAAGATGTCCTAAACACAGTAGCCAGTGGCTCTGCCAACTCATCTGCCAATTCTCTCAGAATTCTAGGGTGCACATTATCGGGTCCTGGTGATTTGGACACATTGATAGACTTTAACAGTTTGAGAACACACTTCGTTTTGATATCAATAGTGCTTAAGGTTGAGTTTAGATTTCGTTCAGTGCATTCCGGTATGGATGACAAGTCTTCATGTGTAAAAACGCTGCTAAAAAACTTGTTTAACACATCCGCTTTGCCTCGGTCGGAGGTATACTGAGTCCCGCCAGAGTCCTTTAGATCAGGAATAGTATCCTTTGTTTTCATTTTACTCCTTGCATATGCGTAGAATGCTTTTGGGTTTTTCTTTGCAGATTTGGCTATTTCTTTCTCATGGTCCTTTAAGGCTCTTTTACATGCCGACTTGGCCTGGTTTCGAGCTCGAGCGTATAATTGATAGTCTTGTCCGTCTCTGGTATTCATGTATCTTTGATAAGCTGCACTTTTTTTCTTAACCTTAATCAAAGCTTTCTCATTTAGCCATAGAGGTTTTTTCTTCTTACCAGTACCGTCACTTTTAACGTAAGGCACAAATTCCTTCACCATGTTGTCCAGTTCATTTGTCAACAAATCCCACGCCTCTTGAACCCCCATCCCTTTCAGTCTGTCGTTCACACTGATGGCCCCAAATTTTTCCCTCATACCCTCATAGTCACCTTTATTGTACACGTAACGTCCGGTTTTGCCACTGGATGATTTTCCTGTATAGCACACATACTCAAACAAAAGACACTGATGGTGGCTCTTGCCCAATGGTGCCTGCTGCTGCAGTTTTCTAACCATGCCCTCCTCATTTGTCAAGATCAGGTCAATCAGGGTAGGACTCTGCTCTGCTCTATGATGAGTCGGTTTGACCACATGCTGGTGGAGAAAAGCGTCTCTGACTGTATCCATGAATACTGTTGCTTTATGTGCTAGATTTGAGGGTGAGGTGCCCTCCTCCCAGTTTAACTCTGGGTAGTTGAAATCCCCGGTAATAAGAACATGAGATCTATTTTGGGTAGCTTCTAAAATCAAATTGTTCATCGCCAAGTTGTTTTCATGAGTGCTATTTGGTGACCTGTACACTGATCCAATCAGAAGCCTATCCCCATCGTTGAGTGGTACCTCACACCAGACTGATTCTAGAACATGCGTCGGGCATTAAGAACATTTTTTACATACACAACCACACCTCTCATACTGGAACCAGTTTGTACATCAGAGTTAATGTTAGTAAAACAGTTATACTTATCAATGTTTAATTCGCTTAACGATAAAGGATTCTTAAGATTCTTTGGTAAAACTTCTGTAACACAGATACATCCGGCTTCTCCATCTCTATCACATGTAAAAGTTCTGATCGCTTGTTCAGAAGCGAGTCAGAGTTAGTGTAAAAACAATGTAAAAAGTCTTTATTTACATCTTGTGGTTTGGTCCTACCACCCACATGTCCACCTCTTTCTCCTACTTTCTCTCCCCCCCTTCCTCCCTTACTGTGAACTTCCTTGCGATGTCCACTACCTTCCCGTTCCTTACCACCCACACCTCTCCTGACTCTTTCTGTTTTGTTTCTTCCCTTCTTTGGTTCTTCATCTTCACGAGCTGTCTCATCTGTTCTCGTTCTAAAGGGGTCATATCCTTCTTGACTGTCACCTTTTTATACTCCTCAGACCGCCCCAAATCTTTGGCTTTCCTAAGAGTTGTCTTCACCTGTTCTGATGTTGCCATTTTTGTCAACAGAGGCCTACATGCTCCTCCCTCAACCCTCTTTCCTAATCTCCTAACTACCTTGAATGACCCTGGTTCGGTGAAGCCGAACACCTTTTCCCCTAGTTTTGATATGTATTCAGTGTCTGCTTGTTTGCGTGTCTCTGCTTCGTCAGAGTTGCATTCGGCGATGCCGAACCAAATCAGATTGTCTTTCCTGTTTTCCCTGTCTTCCATTTCTCTAGCACTGTTCTCTATCATCTTCTCCTGTGTTGGCTGATCTAATGCTACACCCCCCTGAACTACCTGACTGTATGACAGCTTCTCCAATTTTTTCTCCATCTCTTCCACAAAGATCATGCTCGTACTTTGTTTACTCAGTCAGATTTGAGATTATCTTGGACATATGTGTTGCCTGTTGGTGATCATTTCAAATATATGTCTCTAAAGTTGCGCGTTTACTTATAAGCTGATGCATGTGTTTCAAATTCCATTCATGTCACTGATCGAACTCAGGGTCAGGGAACAGTAAACGTGCGAGAGTTCGAAGCAAAGCGCATTCATGTTTCAGACAAATAGAGAGCTCTGAAAATTATGTCTTTTCCCATAATAGTAACCCAAAAGAGAAGAAATTATACTTATCCCTCTTAACAATGTCGAGGATATCAGTGTCTTGTGCATTTGTTGTGTGTGTGTGTGTGTGTGTGTGTGTGTGTGTGTGTGTGTGTGTGTGTGTGTGTGTGTGTGTGTGTGTACCCATGTTTCCACAGGTTTGGTTGCCTAAATCACCATAAGGCAACCATCCACACGTGGATGGCAACCTAAACTCTGGATGGCAACCTAATTGTGTGGATGGTCGCTTCATTTAACACCGTTAAATTGACTTTTTTGACGGAAAGAATGTCATAACAATGTTCAAAATGACATTCTTTCCGTCCTCTATAGGCGACGAAATAGGTCAAATTTTGTGCATTTTTTAGTGCAAAATTCTTCGATGCCGGAGCGAGTACTGCACCCAGTGCTGTTGTAGTGCAAGTGCACTAGAAAGGCACTACACCCAGTGCCGCCTCTTAGGTAACCATCCACACTTTAGGTATGTGTGTGTGTGTGTGTGTATGAGCGAGACTTGTATCACTGTGTGTGTGTGTCACTGTGTGCATGAATGTGACTGTGCCTGTGTGTCACTGTGTGCATGAGTGTGATTATGTGTGTGTTTGTGTTTGTGTGTGTATTATGCTTGTGATATAATCACATATATATAAATTGTATTTTTGTATACACGTGAAAAAAGGAGTACAAACTATGTACTGTTGTGTGCGTGAACGTTGTGTGCCAGCTTTTCCTGATTATGATTGAAGTTTGCTACAAATAACTCATTAACTGTAAGGGAGATTGATTAATATATAGTGTATTCTTTTCAAGCATTTGTCTTTATTTTCAGGCTATGGAAGTTTTACATTCAAAACAACAAGCGGCCAGGCTGCTCGTTCAACTTCAAGAAGTGCACATCGAGGCAGGATAGGGAGAGGAATTAGCAGAGGTGTGAGCTAATGCAGAGGCAAGGACTGGTCCAAGTCTTCTCAAACTGAAATTGGTTTGCTGGGCAAGGGGAAGGCTGATCCGAATAACAATTTGAAGGTAAGTGAGGACTAGTTATACTTATAATATTAATAGATACTTTCTCTGTGTGCATGAGTTAAAAGAAAAAGACTTATGATGTTAGAGCCAAGGGTAATTTTGTGAATTCCAATACTGGCAATAGAGTGCTATCACAGAAAATGAAGAAATTACATTCATCCAACTGAACAATGTCAAGAAAGTCAGTGCGTGTTGTGTATTTGTTATGTGTGGATGTGTGTGTGTTTTAGGAATGTAAAATAAGTAAAATTGTGTGTAAGTTGGGGTGTAAATTTGTGGTCTGGGTGGCCCAAAAAACAATTTGAAGGTGAATCAGGACTATAGTTATAAGTATTTTCTCTCACCGCTTCCCCCCCCCCCCCCTCAACCCCCACGCCTCCTCCAAACTCAATCATTCGAGTAAGTACCTTTTTATTCTGCAAGATTTGTGAGTTCGAAGACTTTGTTACAGGGTATACTAAATAATGACTAACGGTGAGGTTTTTAGGTGTCAGTCACAAATTACATTACCGGTGCTTTTTTTTTCATTCTAGGGAATGTGTGTATTTCCTGGTTTCAAAAAATATTGAAAAAGAATGAAAATTCAGCTTCAGCATCCTGATTTTGTCAAGATATTTTGTGCAGTTAAATTTCAGTACCCACAACCTTTTAGTGTCTCATAAAGGGAAATAAATGAACAGTCCTCACAATTGGGGTGCTGTACCGTGAACCCCCCCCTTTTAAAACCCTTTACAATTCAAGATCTCCCCTATATTTAGACCTTGCTGTTCAGATTTTCTGGTCATAACCTATGCAAATTCACCTTCATTTTAAGACTTCCTGCTTTTTAATACCTGATTTTATCATATTTTGGGAGATTGTAAAAGGGGGTTCCACTGTAATATGAATTCTGTTTTAGCTACACCTGTATGCTGTTTGTAAAGAAGGATATTTTACAGATTGAGGGGATCATTTCTGCCTCCATAATGATCGTTATGATCTGACACATTGGCTAACAGATTCCATGATCATGCTGTTATGTAGGAAGTCATAATAATGATGTGTAGGTTTTTGAATTGTGTCTGCTTTGCAGTTCAAATAGATGTCTGCCTTCCTGTTCAATTTTTTTTTTAAACAAGACAATCCCTGAAGCACATTTTCCAACCACATGTCAAACAGCAGTTCTGCTTAGCTTGAAACATCAGTATTGAATAATTATATCAAATTGACCTTTTTGCGGTTGAGCACTTGACAGATGCTGCTACAATACCTCTTGTAGAGAAAAAATTTAGAGATACAGTGGAGCCCTTTTAATATATATATATTTATATACAGCAAACTCAATCAAATAAAAGCAGAATGTCTTAGAATAGAGGTTATAAACAGGAATCTGAGAAAGTAGTGTCTTTTAAGACAAATGTTGTGTTTTTTTAAAGGGGGGGGGGCAAAGGGGGGGGGGGGGGCAAAGTTAGGGTTTCACTGTACAATGCAATGGTAAACTGGGCATTCATTCCAAGTAGCTAAAGATGTGTGACACTTTTGCTCGTCAGGAGCACTAGAACATGTCACATTTTCACACTTCTCAGTGTGTCAGAATGCTGGAAAACCTCCCCCCTCTCCCACCCACCACCACCTTTTACTCACACGTGCAATCCATTACGTACATGAATAGATTACAAACACTCTTCTGTAACTCTTTATTTTCACACTTTTTCTTGCATTTGGTTAATTTTTTCAACCCTTTTCGAAGTTTGAATTAAAGTGTCTTCACTGATGGGTGATTTTCTGTTTATGCTCCAGGACTTCAAGGCACTGGTGCTTGATGACAGCAGGCTCCTACTGGCCCACACACAAAGAAGAGATTGAAGATGCCCTGGTCCTGGAAGAAGAAGAGGGAAAGATCAATAAAGCCAAACGATACGCATCATTCAGAGTTATATTGAGGAAAGATATTGGCTATTCGGGTGAAGGTGTAAGAGTTGCCATGTGCAGTTGCTGTGTATGGGTCATAGGAATGACATTATAGATCCAACTGGCCAGTACACTGACTTTCTTCCTTGCTGCCTGCATTGGAGTACATTGTGGTGTTAAACAAAGTGCGTTTCTGTGTGGGTTGGTTTACACATGCTCTGTCACATTCCATATTAGACGGCCAGCTGAGACTACAAAATAGTGCATGTTTGTACACTAAAAAAACAATTAAAAGGAATTCTAACCAGAACCAATCGATACAGAAATGTTATTTGTATTTTTGACCAAAATATGACATTTTACACACACCTTGACAGTCCTTGTTCACCTTGAGGAACACGCACTGTCTCAATCTGTGTAAAATGTCATAATTTGGTCAAAAATACAAATAATGTATGTTGTTTTCTGCTTTTTTAATGTACTGCAATCTACCTTGTAAGCGCCGTTAGTACCTAGTAAACGCCCACCCCCAACATTTGGATCAGTGTTTGAACATATGTTGTGTGTGTGGTTTTTTTTTAATTATGTGCACAGTTCTGCACCTTGTAGAGACATTTTCATTCTAGAGAACGCTGACAGACAGCTATATATTTATTTATTTCATACTCTCGGCACTGGAGTATCTCTGGATAGCCCCTCAAAAAGAAGACGAGGGAGGGTCTTCTGAAGTTGAAGAGGTCTGCTTTCAGTGATTTACAGGGAGCATGTGAAACGACCAGTGTTTGATAACACCATTTCCCTCTGAAAGATTTTAGCTTTCTAAAATAAACTTACCCCTTTCTTCGTCACATCAATGTCTTGGATCAGTATCAATGACTGACAGAATGACTTCATTTCGAGTTTTTTAGGATGTGTGTACATTCACTCTCACTGAATGAATTTTTGTGTTTGGTTTTTAGTGTTTTTTCTTTCTGTTTAGACACTTGCATATCAAGCGAAAGATACATACAGGGTGACTATTTGTGCATGGAAACAGCTGACATGAGCATTAAAGTCTGGGGAAGAGTCCTGAAAGTGTATTGATTAATGCGTTGAATTCACAGGTCTAGTAAAACTTGTGCAAAACATATTATATATACCGTAAAAGTCGACCTATAAGCCGCGACTTTTTTTTCCTAAATGGACCCCTGCGGCTTATAAGGCGGTGCGGCTTATGAATGACTTTTTCTGAATCAGTGGCGTGTATCCGACTTCGCTCAGTGACCTAGTTTCCGGAAGTTGGATCGCCGCTGTGTAATGGCCTTGAATCAGCTGTGTTTACCTCAATTCACTCACTCACCTTCTTTTCGGAAGTTTGAAGCATGACAATAACTCACACAGTAATGGGTTGGCATACACCGGTTTTGATCGATCACTTCGCATTGCTACTACAGAGAACAGCAACACGCACATCTCCTAAAACAAAGCAACGTACAACTGACCACGATGCCGAAAACACGGAGGCAGGCCTATGATGCAGCCTACAAACTTGCAGCCATAGACTTGGCTGTTGAAAAAGGCAATCGCGCTGCTGCTCAACAAATCGGCGTCAATGAAAGCATGATTAGGCGTTGGCGAAAGCAACGAGGCGAACTTGTGAAATGCAAGAAATCCACAAAAGCATTCCGTGGTTGCAAGGCACGCTGGCCACAATTAGAAAACGAAATGGAGGACTGGGTCAACACACAACGTGCGGATGGTCGCGGTGTTTCAACTGTTCAGCTTCGTCTGAAAGCACGCACCATTGCAACACGTCTGAAGATAGACGACTTCAAAGGCGGTCAATCTTGGTGTTGCCGATTTTTGAGGCGCAAAGGTCTGTCACTGCGTGCACGTACAACTTTGTGCCAACAGCTGCCGCCAGACTTCCAGGAGAAAATGATGTCATTTCGAAACTACGCACAAGAGCAGGTAGCTGAGAATCTGATTGGCCCACAGAACATCATAAATATGGATGAGGTTCCGTTGACCTTTGACCTTCCATTGACACGCACAGTAAACAAAAAGGGCGAGTCTTCTGTGGCACTGAAAACAACGGGACATGAAAAAACACACTTCACCTGTGTTTTGTCGTGCACGGCTTCAGGTGAAAAGCTTCCGCCGATGGTGATTTTCAAGCGAATCACAATGCCGAAAGAAAAGTTTCCGAGGGGGATCGTCGTGCAGGTTAACAAGAAGGGGTGGATGGATGAGAAGATGATGGACACCTGGCTGACAGAATGCTATGGGAAAAGGCCAGGGGGTTTCTTCCGTCGCACTAAAGCTCTGTTAGTCATGGACAGCATGCGTGCACACATCATGTGTTGAAAAGTGCTCGAATTCCAAGAATACATGCAGTTTCATGTGTAGCACCTTTGAACTGTGCAGAGGATGTGTGCCTGTGGATTTGAGATCTACATGGAATAAAATAGACACTGTTCTTGACAATTGAGTATGTTTTTGTGTGCGCATGTTGTTTGCTTTATTGATAATAATTGACTTTTGGTCAAGATGTAACCATAAATTTCTGTAGCAAAGATGCAATGATAAAAATAGAAAGAATATGATCAAATAATAAGACACTGGGCTGCAAATTGCTTTTAATTGTCATTGTATTTATCTGTAAACTGATCATGATTTCCATGGCATGATTAATGCAGTGGAACCTCCCTTCTATGACCCCCCAATTTAAAACTCCCTTCTTTTTAAGACCTTGTTTTCTCACATTTTCTGTTCATAACCTCTGTAAAATTACCCCCATTTTAAGACTCGTTCTTTTTTTAGACTCGATTTTCTCAGATTGTTTGAGGTCGTAAAAGGGGGGTGCCACTGTAGTAATAATGCATCTTCAGAAATTGAACACAGGTGCTGCAGGTTTTTTTATAACCATGAAGAAGAAAAATACTGTTTCAAAACTTTGACAGTGTCTTATCCTCAAACGTACACCTTTTTAAAGAATCCATAACTTTTAATCACTCAACAAAATTGCCTGCAGCTCAAGTGAACCAGAAATGGGGAACAATTGGGCACACTCAAGGAATCGGTTCTTGGTAACTTTTCTGTCGGTTGCGCAGCCTGAGAGAGACATGACAGAGATACTTACTCAAGATAAAAGATAAGCTTGACTTACATCAGAATTATGAACATTTAAACTCACCTTGAGCTTTGTCCGAAATATTTTAAACCATTATTGCCACACATTGCAAGAATGTTTGATGTCCGGGTGCTTTTCCCCTGAAAATTAAAAAAAATAGTTTTAGTAATTATAGCAACATATAAACCACTAAGTGTAAACCAAAGGCTGGCCAATTACATACAGTTCTACAGCAACATCAGTTCTGAACATGAAGCTTTCAACATGCACAGCGACACTTAAAAATGGCAGTTAAAAAAGAAAGGATGAATGAGATTCTGCCGCATTTAGTGTTTGCTTCAATGAACGCTGTCCGAGGAAGAATGTGTTCTTCGTTAAAAAGTTACCCTTTCACAAAGCCTTACAATAAGCTTCAATCATAGTTTTTCCTGCAAAATCACAACATTAAAAACTTTAGGCACAGAAAAACTCATACCGCTGACAATATAAAATGTCAGTTATAAATAACATTTTCTGTTGCACTACATCCAAAGACTGTGCTGACTGACCTTACTTTTTCCATCTCAAAACAATTTTTAGGGGGATTACCTACTCTGTCTGTCACAGTGTCAGTCTCAGTCTCCAGTCCTATACAGTGCACCACAGGAGCTTGTACCCAACCGCCAGTTGATCATTATTTAGTCCTGCAGGTACGCCCTTACTAGGCTAGCGAATGCGTAGTATGTAGTTGTAAGAAGACTGTAGGGATGAAGGAGTAAATAATGATCGACCGGCACTTTGATACAAGCTCCTGTGCAGTGCACAGACACACACACACCCACAGTGACACACACCGTGGCGTGTCCGTGTTCAAACCAAAACTGGACTCAATCGACCCTGCACACTACACGTTCGTGCACTCGCTTGATGGATGCTTCATTCGCTCAACACACCAGCAGACACACAGACAAAACGGCAGCAACATTTGTCTAGGTCTGTCCAAAGTCTACACAACAGTTGCTTTACTTACAAATCCCCGGGCCGGCAGCAGGAGAGAGCTCTGCGTCGTGGGTAGTCAGCGCACACCGCCACACGATGGTAACACTCATGCAGTTCAATCCAACTTTCCCACTGCTTGCCGCGTGTTGATAACTTTGCATTTTGTGCGTCGAGCATGACTTTCTCGTGATTCTGTGTCGTTCCCAGTCAGTCTGCTGCTTTCAGAACCACCTTGAGTCGATTTCTTACATCCCATCCGCCATTGTTGTGGGTCGTCATGAAAACGGCACGCTCGCGACGAAAACCAGTCTATGACGGCCAATTTTAATCTTCAAATGGTGGAGAGCAGTCGCCAATTTAATCATGTTTAATTAATTATTTAGCATACTTGTGGTGCTTTATTGAGCAAACCGGGCCAGGTGCGTCTTATTCAGTGAGTAAAAGGTACACTAGATTCCCCAAATTCTGAAAAATCGGCCGAATTCGACAAAAAAACCTCCAATATAGCGGCGTGGACACTATATGTTTAACATCCACCAAATTTTGAACAATGAATTTTTTTTTAACAAGAATCATATTCATAATAATTACTAATTTTCTTCACCAAATTGAGTTTTGGGTAGCCCAGACAAAATATGTTATACTAATTTCTGACACTATGACATCATAACATGATGTCATCACCAATAGTCTAGCCAAGACTGTGACCAAATCAAACAATGACATCATAGCTTAATGAGGTCAAGACTTATATCCTTGATAGCTCAGTGGACATTTTCAGTGGTAAAAATCTTTTCCGGCAAACATTTTCATGCTGGGACTCCACAAATTTGATAAAAACAAGACAAATTCGGGTCATGTCTACTGATTATCAACACCTACCATTGTGTGAAACTTGGAGGCTTTTGCCAACAACATAACTGAGAAAATATCAACGTACAGTTGGAACGAACATGACCCCGCTTTCACGCCAAAATGTGACGAGGGTCAACCAAACTGGGGTCATGTTGACAAATTGCTCATGTGATGAGTTGATTTTAGTAGTGAACTTATGTTTAATTATGCTTTATGATCGAGTGTTTGTGTTATTAGAAATGCGATGTGGTGCCCAAAGACAATTTCCCATGTTTATGTAAAATGAAAATGACATTACAGTTTTCTTAGCTTATCTTTATTATTATTATCAAACCCTTAAAGTGTTCAAAGTTTCAAAGCTCTAGCTTCAAAAACACCTGACATAATGTCAATATTCAGTTATTATGAATCGAACATGACCACCTGTGAGCCCAAAACTTGACGAGGGTCAATTAAGTGGGAGTCACACTTGCGTTACATTTCACGGCTTATGCACCGCTTTATGAAATCGCGGTCACACTTGCGTTACGTTTCACGGCTTATGCACCGCTTTATGAAATCGCGGTCACACTTGCGTTACGTTTCAAAACGCGGTTCAACATTACCACTTCCGCTTACTCACTCGCACGTGAAAATAGCTCTAAATAACAATGACCGAGACTTCTTGTAAATCCTTCGCGTGACGTCGAAACCTCTTACGCCATAATAGGACGTCTTCAAGACATAACCCTGACTTTATTCCTGGATTACTGCGTCTCATGGATACATTTCAAAAAACGGTCACCACATATGCTTCAGAATCCAAACATAATGTGAGTATTCTTCTACGGATAATCTCATTTTCTGTCGGATTAACGCAGTTGTGGTGCTAGAGGAGAGCAACACTGCAATCGGGCAACTCCCCGTGCAAAGACGAACAATCAATTGACTGGCATCTCCTTCGTGAAACCCGATTGTGTTGGATTTCTGTATTTCACTGGTTCAACCGCGGCAGTCGACCGTCTGTGTTTCTGTGTCCTGATTGGTTAACCTGCTCCGCGTTATGTAATCTACATAGAGAAATAGAACTGGTCTAAAGCTTATGATTGATACATTAGCTCATGCGCAGAGGTGATTGCATAAGCGTAAGGCAAGTGTGACACACTGCATAACGCAAATGTGACAGGGCCTTTAAACTCAAGTCAAGTCGGTAGATTATCAAACCCTAGAAGTGTGAAAGGTTTCAAAGCTCTAGCTTCAAAACCATCCGAGATAACCTCAACGTTACGTTTTTATGAAACGAACATGACCCCGCTGTGACCCCCAAATTTGACGAGGGTCAACCAAACTGGGGTCACTTCGTGAGATCACCAAACCCTAAAAGTGTGAACAGTTTCAGGTCTAGCTTAAAAAGATCCGAGATAACCTCAACGTTAAGTTTTTAATCCACGCACGGACGGTCGTCCGGCAGGACATACGGACGGACACATATGAACCCTTATACTCACCAATTACGCAGGTGAGTCAAAAAATGTATACTCATACACTTGAGTGACCTCATTTCTAACACTATGACGTCAAAGCATGGTGTCATCACCACTAGTCTAACTAATACTAAATTACCCCAGACACTGAGTTGTGAACTCAATTCAAACAATGACTTTGATGAAGTGGAGACTTGTTCCCTTGTTTACTCGTTGGAAATTTTGTTGTTGTGATTGATCTTCTTTAGGAAACATGTTCATGATGTGACCTTGACATTTGACCAAAACAAAACAAATATGTGTCATATCTGAAGGTGAGTAATACCTACAAGTGTGTGAAATTTAGAGGCTTTAGCTTTACAAACATCAGAGAAATCCTCAATGTTAAGGTTTGTAGGAACCAAACATGACCCTGCTGTGACCCCAACATTTAATGATGGTCAACCAAACTAGGGTCATGTTGGGAGATCATCAAACCCTAGAAGTGTGCCAACGTTTCAAAACTCTAGCTTCAAACACATCCGAGATAATCCCAACGTTAATTTTGTTAATCTAAGGACGGCCTAACACTGCTCATGTCCAAGCGAAAGTAAATTTCCTACTAACTACCCCAAACTTGATCCTACTGCGACTTCACATATCCATTCCTTTCGTGTTTTAATCCTAAGAATATCCCCCCCCCCAAAAGCTTGCCCCACACCCATCCCTTTTCCCACCACCTTCACAAACCTCATTATGAACACCATCCACATTTTGAAGAAAGAACACACGAGACAGCAGCACAAAAACCATTATTAATCTGTATTTGACCCAGTGGCATCATATTTTGATGAAGTGGAGACTTTGTTCCTTCATAGCTCAGTGGATAATTTCAGTAGTGATAGATCTTCTGCAGTAAATCATTTTCATACTGTGACCTTGAAATTTAACGAAAAAAAGGCACATTTGAGTCATGTCTGGAGATCATCAAAATCTACGAGCTTCTAAAAGATCAGAGAAATCTTCAAGGTCAAGGTTTTTCGTAACCAAACCTGACCCCGCTGTGATCCAAATAGTTGACGTGGGTCATCTAAACTGGGGTCATGTTCCAAGATTATTAAAACCCAGAAGTGTGCACAGTTTTAAAGCCCAAGCTTAACAAGAAGGGCAAAGCCCATACGACTCACATGCTTTACACATTTTTCCTACCAAAATACATGTGACCTTGACCCAAGGTCAAGGTCATCCAAGGTCATGCAACACAAAGCTGTTAATTCAAGACATAGGAAGTACAATGGTGCTTATTGGCTCTTTCTACCATGAGATATGGTCACTTTTAGTGGTTCACTACCTTATTTTGGTCACATTTCATAAGGGTCAAAGTGACCTTGACCTTGATCATATGTGACCAAATGTGTCTCATGATGAAAGCATAACATGTGCCCCACATAATTTTTAAGTTTGAAACAGTTATCTTCCATAGTTCAGGGTCAAGGTCACTTCAAAATATGTATACAATCCAACTTTGAAGAGCTCCTGTGACCTTGACCTTGAAGCAAGGTAAACCAAACTGGTATCAAAAGATGGGGCTTACTTTGCCCTATATATCATATATAGGTGAGGTATTGAATCTCAACAACTTCAGAGAAAATGTGAAAAATGTGAAAAATAGCTGTTTTTTAGGCAACATTTATGGCCCCTGCGACCTTGACCTTGAAGCAAGGTCAAGATGCTATGTATGTTTTTTGGGGCCTTGTCATCATACACCATCTTGCCAAATTTGGTACTGATAGACTGAATAGTGTCCAAGAAATATCCAACGTTAAAGTTTTCCGGACGGACGGACGTCCGGACGGACGGACGGACGGACGGACGGACGGACGGACGACTCGGGTGAGTACATAGACTCACTTTTGCTTCGCATGTGAGTCAAAAACCAACCGAGATAACCCCAACGTTAATGTTCTTGTCTACTTCTCATTCATTAGCCTCTCCTCATTACTTAGGGGAGTCAAAAACAAAATGCACAATGGATAAATAGTAAGTGTTTTTCAGTGCTTATTTTTAATCACTTATAAGGTTTTTTTCTGACGCTGCTGTTTTTTTTTGGTATCATTTATAAGGTTTCTTCAGACACTGACTTTTTTTCAAAGAATTTATCAAGTTTCGTCTGACACAAATAGTAGTACTGACCCAATTCGTCGACGCGATTGTGGACGTACACTTTGAAGACTTTGAACCAATCCCCCAAGTCCACTTGCCAATAGCGGCTTCCGGCTCCGTCAATAGTGGTGCTCGTGGCGGTGCATTTTCGTGTCGGGAACTTGCCTCCTATCGAGCCGTCAACAGCGAAGTTTGGGTTCCCCCACAGAACGGAGCTCTGGGTAGCTTTCTTCTTTATCGCCAGATTCCAAGGTACTTAAACAGCACAGGGAATTCGTTACTGATGCATTTCACAGTGCTGAAACATTGGGGTAAGTTCTTTATTGATACATTCCACGGTGATAAAACAGTACGGTAAATTGTGTACTGATACATTCCACAGTGCTGAAACAATACCGTAAATTATGTATTGATACATTCCATGGTGCTTTAACAGTACGTTGGATTTGTTGCTTGAGAGATTAAGTGTACAGTTTTAGTGTCAGTAGTAGAGGTTAACTTTTAAAAGCAAAATCTATGTATCATTACGCATTCCGCTAACGAAACCGACAACGGCGTCTTGGCCCGTGCGTTTAGATTCACTTTCGTTAACGTGATGGGAGGGAAGACAAATGTTGCAATAATTCGAAAGAGTAGCGTCCCATGTCTGGACTCTTTAGTTTCAAAAAACAAAAGTCATACACGGAGCAGACGACACAGCCGAAAACAAGAACAAAAGAAACGATTATTGCAATGTTGTTTGTACTGATACATCTTAATGTTTCTGTGATACATTTTAACCACTCAATTGTTGAATAGGCGCATGCAGAACGTTCGACGTGTACAGAATCTTCAGAAAGTGAATTCGCTGGAAGAGAAGTGTTTGCGTGCATCTTTCTCTGTCTGCAGCAACAAAGTCAAGGGATCTATGGGATTTTTTCCTTTTTATATTTAGTCAAGTTTTGACTAAATATTTTAACGTAGAGGGGGGAATCGAGACGAGGGTCGTGGTGTATGTGTGTGTGTGTGTGTGTGTGTGTGTCTGTGTGTGTGTGTGTTTGTGTGTGTCTGTGTGTGTGTGTGTGTGTGTGTGTGTGTGTGTGTCTGTCTGTCTGTCTGTCTGTCTGTGTGTGTGTGTAGAGCGATTCAGACCAAACTACTGGACCGATCTTTATAAAATTTGACATGAGAGTTCCTGGGATTGATATCCCCGAACGTTTTTTTCATTTTTTTTGATAAATGTCTTTGATGACGTCATATCCGGCTTTTCGTGAAAGTTGAGGCGGCAATGTCACGCCCTCATTTTTCACCCAAATTGGTTGAAATTTTGGTCAAGTAATCTTCGACGAAGCCCGGACTTCGGTATTGCATTTCAGCTTGGTGGCTTAAAAATTAATTTATGACTTTGGTCATTAAAAATCGGAAAATTGTAAAAAAAAATTAAAAATTTATAAAACGATCCAAATTTACGTTCATCTTATTCTCCATCATTTTCTGATTCCAAAATCATATAAATATGTTATATTTGGATTAAAAACAAGCTCTGAAAATTAAATATATAAAAATTATTATCAAAATTAAATTGTCGAAATCAATTTTTAAACGAACCACGAACCTTAAAAACACTTTCATCTTATTCCTTGTCGGTTCCTGATTCCAAAAACATATAGATATGATATGTTTGGATTAAAAACACGCTCAGAAAGTTAAAACAAAGAGAGGTACAGAAAAGCGTGCTATCCTTTTTAGCGCAACTACTACCCCGCTCTTCTTGTCAATTTCACTGCCTTTGCCATGAGCGGTCGACTGACGATGCTACGAGTATACGGTCTTGCTGAAAAATGGCATTGCGTTCAGTTTCATTCTGTGAGTTCGACAGCTACTTGACTAAATATTGTATTTTCGCCTTACGCGACTTGTCTTTATTGTCCCATCGCTGGGAAATTCGGGTCGCTTCCTCCCAGTGGAAAGCTAGTAACAACAGAGTCGCGCTACCCCAAAGTCAATAAATCTATCAGATTGTTTTTTCATTACAATTAGTCAAGTTTTAAAGACTAAATGTTTTAACATAGAGGGGGAATCGAGACGAGGGTCGTGGTGTGTGTGTGTCTGTGTGTGTCTGTGTGTGTCTGTGCGTGTGTGTGTGTAGAGCGATTCAGACCAAACTACTGGACCGATCTTTATGAAATTTGACATGAGAGTTCCTGGGAATGATATCCCCGGACGTTTTTTTAATTTTTTGATAAATACCTTTGATGACGTCATATTCGGCTTTTTGTAAAAGTTGAGGCGGCACTGTCACACCCTCATTTTTCAATCAAATTGATTGACATTTGTGTAAAGCAATCTTCGACGAAGGCCGGACTTCGGTATTGCATTCCAGCTTGGTGGCTTAAAAATTAATCAATGACTTTGGTCATTAAAAATCTGAGAATTGTAAATTTTTTTAAATAAAACGATCCAAATTTACGTTCATCTTATTTTACATCATTTCCTGATTCCAAAAACATATAAATATGTTATATTTGGATTAAAAACAAGCTCTGAAAATTAAAAATATAAAAAATATGATCAAAATAAAATTTTCGAAATCGATTTAAAAATATATTCATCTTATTCCTTGTCAGTTTTTGGAATATAGATATGATATGTTTGGATTAAAAACACGCTCAGAAAGTTAAAACGAAGAGAGGTACAGAAAAGTGTGCTATGCAGCACAGCGAAACCACTACCGCGCTGAACAGGCTCGTCAGTTTCACTCCGTTTTGCACAAGCGGCGGACTACGCGTACGGTCATTGTGAAAAAATGCAGTGCGTGCAGTTTCATTCTGTGAGTTCCACAGCATGACTAAATGTAGTAATTTCGCCTTACGCGACTTGTTTCTTTATTGTCCCATCACATTCCACAACTTCAACACATTACCACGTCGTGGACACATACCACATCTTGGACACATACCACAACTTGGACACATACCACATCTTGGACACATACCACAACTTCAACACATTACCACGTCTTGGACACATACCACAACTTGGACACATACCACAAATTGGACACATACCACATCTTGGACACATACCACAACTTGGACACATACCACAACTTGGACACATACCACAACTTGGACCGGCACGGTTGGCTATCACCATACTACAGGCTTACCGGTGTGTCACAGCCATTACGATTGTTGCAGACGTATTTGCTATCACAATACTACTGGCTTACCCAATGTGTCACAGCCATAACGATTGTTACAGACGTATTTGCTATCACTTTAATACTGGATTACCCATCGAGTGTGTGACAGCCATAACGATTGTTGCAGACGTATTTGCTATGACTATACTACTAGCTTACCCAGTGTGTCACAGCCATACAGATTGTTGCAGAAGTAATTGCTATAACTATACTACAGGCTTACCCAATGTGTAACAGCCATAACGATTTTTACAGATATATCTATTATCACAATTCAACTTGCTTACCAAATGTTTGACAGCCATAACGATTGTTGCAGACGTATTTGCATTCTGCAGGGCACGGACGGCATGACGTCTTTCCAAAGAAGTTGGGTTTGCATACTGGAAGACAGGGAAAGTAGTTAAAGTTACAGGACCTGTCAACTCTAGGTGCACGGAGCCCTAGTAGCACTGCAAATATCAGCCTGAACCCCGACAAAAATATGCACAGAATAAGTTGTGTCTAATTATTGGGAACAATCATTTTTAAAGTGAAAAATGTCCAAATAAACTCGATTCTAACGTGGCGATTTTTAGAAATTTCAGTTTTTATGATACAACACATGTTGAAATTCAGTTTCTGCCTACTTGTTTTATTTCATTAATAAAACAAAAAATCCGAGTGCATGCTAGCAACAAGAGAGCCAGAATTGAAGCACACATAATTACCTTAGGTTTTAACAAGTAATTTGTTATAATGATAGTGTTCTTTCTGAAATTAGATTACATTTTTCCTAGTTTACGTCTACATTTCTTCTATTACTCCTAGCGTCTACTTCTCTGAGGCCGAAATCAACCGTTGAAAGTGCCCAGAAATTGTACTCACATTTGGAGAAATAACCTGGCTTTCACTAACACACCCTGTTAGCTATGGTACTGGAGTTCTGGTCCTTGATCCTTTTCTAAACTTCCGGTGCGGCACGACGCGGTAAGTTTTCTGCTTTTTTCTCAAAGTATACTCTGTTTTACACCCTGTAAGCCTTCGATGCAGTTGTAGACATATGTCAGGTAATACCTCACCAAGTTGTATGGTGTATGAGGCTGTCGTTGTGGCATAAACTTGATGAAATCTTCGATCGGGAGGTAACGTCCCAGGTCTTCTTAGATTTGATGTGGTAATGTCCTTGATGTTTACCTTTCGGGAGCATTATCGTCCGTTTTCTATACATATTTTACAGTCTAACACATTCACGCATTAAGTCAGCTGCTCTTCCCACCTTTCTTATCAACAGAAGGTCCATGCTCCGTGCTCAGACGTCAGTAGTCACTCCATTCATTGTCCTATGTATTCATGGGTAACGTCCTTGTCTTTTTCGCCAAGCAAGGCACAAAAGATAACGTCTTTGTTCACTTTTTGAAAGAACAATTGCAACACTGTTTTGGCCAGTTTACAGTTGATATATGTGTTCTAAAATCTCTCAAGCGTTGAATTGCTTCTAGGGGTACTACAAGTGTTTCCTCAAGTCTACTAACGTGTTTTGAGGTGTTTTCGCATTTCATCATGAAGCCAACAGTTCAAAGGGTGGCATTCAAACTGAATACCCCTTCCCCTACATACACAATAGCATGAGTATTTCTCTGTTATGAATTCGTTGTTCCTTGTTTCAGCTGATGGACTTCAGGTGTTATCACTGTGAAGCTAAATTTGACTCACTCCGCGCCACTAAAGAGCACCTTGAGTCAACGCATTCTGACAAACCACTCAAGTTCCGTCAGTTAACAATTGATCATGCTACAGGAAAACAAGTGCTAGTAAGCAAGTTATTCAAACATGAAACCGCAGGACCCAGAGAAAAAGAAGAAGAAGAAGAAGAAGAAGAAGAAGAAGAAGAAGAAGAAGAAGAAGAAGAAGAAGAAGAAGAAGAAGAAGAAGAAGAAAAAAACAAGGTCTGTTGTCACACTGGATCACCCTTCACGAAATTATTGCAAATGGCATATTGCCAATGGATAATATTGCGCTCCTTCTCTTTCTAGATGTTGTGACTTTCTATTCTACAAAGGAAACATGTGCAATGAGATACGCAAGTCAGACCAAAACGTTTTGGCAAACAGCTTACAAGCTTTTTGGTGGGAAGCTTCTCAGATTTATGGGTGGCCCAAAAGGATTAGGTCAAGTTGTTGAAGGGTCTGCTGAATCTTCAGGTAGATGCCTCTCATCTGAGGCAAAGGTAAATTTCATTGTACCGTCACTTAAATGCTTGGAAACACAGAATGTCGGAGAGGCAAACCCTGGGATTATGCAGCAGTGTATAGAAACCCTCTCACAAACAACCAGCACTGTGAAGATTTCGTTTGATTCCAAGAAGATCAATTCGTGTTTGAGCGACAGTCATGGAGACGAGGATCTCTTCGACAATGAACAAACGCCTACACTGAAAGAGACCAAGTTAAGATTGGACACTGAAAGCAAAACAGTGGACGAGCTGCAAGAGAAACTGGAAAACGGCAACCTATCGCGTCGGATCCACAGATGGACCAGGTGCAGTTGCTTCCACCACGACCTCCGAAACGTTTAAGACACTGCAATCTAGCGTTTCCGCAGACAAATCCGCCATCTGAAACAAGCATCACCTCGCACACCATTAACATTTTGTTTGAATCAAACAAATGTAGGCTCAATCCCCCCTCCTAGTCTGCAAAAACAATGCACAAAATTGTCATTGTTTTCTCTACTTTATCTTTTTTTCAACTGACATCATGTGCATATCGCTGTTGGGAATTTAGAACAGATCAATCAACTGTAAACTGGCCAAAACAGTAATGCAATTGTTCTTGCCAAAAATGAACAAGGACGTTATCTTTTGTGCATTGCTTGGCGAAAAAGACAAGGACGTCACCCATGAATACATAGGACAATGAATGGAGTGACTACTGACGTCTGAGCACGGAGCATGGACCTTCTGTTGATAAGAAAGGTGGGAAGAGCAGCTGACTTAATGCGTGAATGTGTTAGACTGTAAAATATGTATAGAAAACGGACGATAATGCTCCCGAAAGGTAAACATCAAGGACATTACCACATCAAATCTAAGAAGACCTGGGACGTTACCTCCCGATCGAAGATTTCATTGCAAGTTTGTGCCACAACGACAGCCTCAGACACCATACAACTTGGTGAGGTATTACCTGACATATGTCTACAACTGCATCGAAGGCTTACAGGGTGTAAAACAGAGTATACTTTGAGAAAAAAGCAGAAAACGTATCGCGTCGTGCCGCACCGGAAGTTTAGAAAAGGATCAAGGACCAGAACTCCAGTACCATAGCTAACAGGGTGTGACTAACATGTCTTGGTTTGTACACTCAAGGCGTGTTTTTTTTTTACGTTACCTTTATACGTCACCCTACCCCCCTAAAACAAATGACGTGTAAAACACAAGTTCCCTCAAATTGCCTTGGGATTGAGCATTTTGACAAAAGATATTATGTTTAATTGGTCAGACTTCCAACAGCCAGAACGCACTCTGTTGATTTGAAATACGTCATGCGTATGACGTCACAACAGGTTGTCATGAGTACACACATTAAGCCCTCGCGCATGCTAACAATCAAAAACAACCCCGGTAGAAGCTGTTTCAAAGCAAATAGACATGAGAACAAGTATTTCTGTTATAGGAGAGGTTTAAGCTTAATTTCAGCCAAGAAACTGAGAACGGTGAATGTAATTCAAACTTATTTAAGATAAGTCATAGAACAGCAGGTGCTTCACACTGAATTAGAATTCCAACTCTCTTTGTATTCAGTGCTAGATTTTGTTGTGACAATTTAACAGAATCCAAAATGACATACGATATTTGTAATGTACTTTGACAATCACATAGGCGCTCTTTTAATTTAATATTACTGATTTTCTTGTATATCTCTAATTTCTCTTCTAATGTCTCACAGTTGTTTTCCTCTGTCTCTCTCTGTCCCTTTCTATCTGTGATTGTCTTTCTACACGCCATCTCTAATTAACACACACACAAACACACACGCACGCACGCACATACATACATACACGCACGCACGCATGCACGCACGCACGCACGCACACACACACACACACACACACACACACACACACACACACACACTGGACGCCTCTCCTAGAGAGTCCCGGGACCCCACTTTCAATTTTTAGAGGGTCCATGGACCCCCACTGCAGAAATTAAGAGGGTCCCGAGGGTGCAAAAGCCGAAAGGTCACACATTAGCGTACTGTGAAGTGTGTTTTCCGTCCATTGCTTCGTCGGATCTGTGTTTCTGTGTTCGTTTCACCGCTGAAGTCGCCCGGTATGGTTTTGCCCGAGCAACTAGTGCTTTTTGGTACATAACCTTTCCCGGGCACAGCTACTTTTGTATTGCTTTCAACCTTCTTTCCGATTTTCTTCGCGCGTGAAATTGACATTGGTGCTTGTACGAGACGTAATTATATTGACGAAACAATTTAATTGTCGAAAAACCGTACCTAAGGTACGCAATAGCTGACGATCGCAGTCTGAAAATAGTATCTACAGTACAAAAGATAAACGAAATTTAGTGCGTCCCCAGACCCGCTCTTTTAAAGGTAAGTGCGTTCCGGGACCCCCTCCATAAATTTCGTGTACGTGTTTTCGACTTCTTGTGCGTATAGGACGTAGGGACGCGCAGTTTGGGGAGCCCTGACACAGAACAAACGCACTTTCACACTGTCATACTGTGTGCGTGTTGCTGAATCTACTGGACTTTTTGTCCGTCTGTGTGTCTGTCACCTCGCTTTAAAAAAATGTTTTTATCTCTGTCTGTTCTTTTCGTTTTTCTCTCTGTCTCTCAAACACACACAAACACACACACACACACACACACACACACACACACACACACACACACTCACACACACACACACACAAACACACACACACACACACACACACACACACACACACACACACACAACACAGAAAGACAACCCAAAAGACAGATATTTGCGGAAACAGAGAGAGAGAGAGTTTGTTTGTTTGTTTGTTTGTTTGCTTGCTTAACGCCCAGCCGACCACGAAGGGCCATATCAGGGCGGTGCTGCTTTGACATATAACGTGCGCCACACACAAGACAGAAGTCGCAGCACAGGCTTCATGTCTCACCCAGTCACATTATTCTGACACCGGACCAACCAGTCCTAGCACTAACCCCATAATGCCTGACGCCAGTCGGAGCAGCCACTAGATTGCCAATTTTAAAGTCTCAGGTATGACCCGGCCGGGGTTCGAACCCACGACCTCCCGATCACGGGGAGGACGCATTACCATCAGGCCAACTGTGCTGGTAGAGAGAGAGAGAGAGAGAGAGAGAGAGAGAGAGAGAGAGAGAGAGAGAGAGAGAGAGAGAGAGAGAGAGAGAGAGAGAGAGAGAGAGAGAAAACTAAAGAAGACAAATATTTTTATATTTTAGCCACTGTGACCTTGACATTTGACAAAAGTCATATCTAGAGATCATTAAATCCTGGAAGTGTGTTTGCAAATTCAAAGATATGTCAGCAAAAACACTATTTACGTAAATGTTTTAGCACATTCACTTTGAAGAAGTTTGAGAAAAAAGTAATTTGTCCTGTTCTTTACACTTATAGTCAAGTTTTTACTACATGTTTTAACACAGACTGCATGAGAATCGAGACGATGATCGTGGTGTGTGTGTGTGTATGTGTGTGTGTGTGTGTGTGGATCGATTCTGAGGAAACTATACTGGACCGATTTTCATGAAACTTTACCTCGAAATTCTTCCATGTAATATCCCAATACCATGTTTACCTTTTTGCAATAAATGTCTTTGATGAAGTCATATCCGTCTGTAAGTGAAAGTTGAGGCGGCAATGTCACGCCCTAATTTTTCGATCAAATTGATTTGCATTTTGGTCAATCAATATTCGACAAAGCCCGGACTATAGCTAATAGAAGACTCTCTCTCCCTGCTTACCTCCCACCCCCCCCCCACCCCTCAACTATCCTAGCTAATAGAAGACTCTATCCCTGCTTACCTCCCCCCCCCCCCCCATCCCTCAACTATCCTAGCTAATGGAAGACTCTCTCCCTGCTTACCTCCCCCCCCCCATCCCTCAACTATCCTAGCTAATGGAAGACTCTCCCTGCTTACCTCCCCCCCCCCATCCCTCCAACTATCCTAGCTAATGGAAGACTCTCTCCCTGCTTACCCCCCCCCCCATCCCTCAACTATCCTAGCTAATGGAAGACTCTCCCTGCTTACCTCCCCCCCCCCCCATCCCTCAACTATCCTAGCTAATAGAAGACTCTCTCCCTGCTTACCTCCCCCCCCCCCCCCCATCCCTCAACTATCCTAGCTAATGGAAGACTCTCTCCCTGCTTACCTCCCCCCCCCCCCCATCCCTCAACTATCCTAGATAATGGAAGACTCTCCCTGCTTACCTCCCCCCCCCCATCCCTCAACTATCCTAGCTAATGGAAGACTCTCTCCCTGCTTACCCCCCATCCCTCATCCCTCAACTATCCTAGCTAATAGAAGACTCTCCCTGCTTACCTCCCCCCCCCATCCCTCATCTATCCTAGCTAATGGAAGACTCTCTCCCTGCTTACCCCCCCCCCCCCATCCCTCATCTATCCTAGCTAATAGAAGACTCTCTCCCTGCTTACCCCCCCCCCCCATCCCTCATCTATCCTAGCTAATAGAAGACTCTCTCCCTGCTTACCCCCCCCCCCCATCCCTCATCTATCCTAGCTAATAGAAGACTCTCTCCCTGCTTACCTCCCCCCCCCCCATCCCTCAACTATCCTAGCTAATAGAAGACTCTCTCCCTGCTTACCCCCCCCCCCCATCCCTCATCTATCCTAGCTAATAGAAGACTCTCTCCCTGCTTACCCCCCCCCCCCCCCATTCCTCATCTATCCTAGCTAATGGAAGACTCTCTCCCTGCTTACCCCCCCCCCATCCCTCATCTATCCTAGCTAATGGACGACTCTCTCCCTGCTTACCCCCCCCCCCCCCCCCCATCCCTCAACTATCCTAGCTAATGGAAGACTCTCTCCCTGCTTACCTCCCCCCCCCATCCCTCAACTATCCTAGCTAATGGAAGACTCTCTCCCTGCTTACCCCCCCCCCCCCCCATCCCTCAACTATCCTAGTTAATAGAAGACTATCTCCCTGCTTACCTCCCCCCCATCCCTCAACTATCCTAGCTAATGGAAGAGTCTCTCCCTGCTTACCTCCCCCCCCCCCCATCCCTCAACTATCCTAGCTAATGGAAGACTCTCTCCCTGCTTACCCCCCCCCCATCCCTCAACTATCCTAGCTAATGGAAGACTCTCCCTGCTTACCTCCCCCCCCCATCCCTCAACTATCCTAGCTAATGGAAGACTCTCTCCCTGCTTACCCCCCCATCCCTCATCTATCCTAGCTAATGGAAGACTCTCTCCCTGCTTACCTCCCCCCCCCCCATCCCTCATCTATCCTAGCTAATGGAAGACTCTCTCCCTGCTTACCCCCCCCCCCCATCCCTCCTCTATCCTAGCTAATAGAAGACTCTCTCCCTGCTTACCCCCCCCCCCATCCCTCATCTATCCTAGCTAATAGAAGACTCTCTCCCTGCTTACCCCCCCCCCCCATCCCTCATCTATCCTAGCTAATGGAAGACTCTCTCCCTGCTTACCCCCCCCCCATCCCTCATCTATCCTAGCTAATGGAAGACTCTCTCCCTGCTTACCCCCCCCATCCCTCAACTATCCTAGCTAATGGAAGACTCTCTCCCTGCTTACCTCCCCCCCCCCATCCCTCAACTATCCTAGCTAATGGAAGACTCTCTCCCTGCTTACCCCCCCCCCCCCCCCCATCCCTCAACTATCCTAGCTAATAGAAGACTATCTCCCTGCTTACCTCCCCCCATCCCTCAACTATCCTAGCTAATGGAAGACTATCTCCCTGCTTAACTCCCCCACATCCCTCAACTATCCTAGCTAATAGAAGACTCTCTCCCTGCTTACCACCACCCCCATCCCTCAACTATCCTAGCTAATGGAAGACTCTCTCCCTGCTTACCTCCCCCCCATCCCTCAACTATCCTAGCTAATAGAAGACTCTCTCCCTGCTTACCTCCCCCCCCATCCCTCAACTATCCTAGCTAATAGAAGACTCTCTCCCTGCTTACCTCCCCCCCCCATCCCTCAACTATCCTAGCTAATAGAAGACTCTCTCCCTGCTTACCTCCCCCCCCATCCCTCAACTATCCTAGCTAATGGAAGACTCTCCCTGCTTACCTCCCCCCCATCCCTCAACTATCCTAGCTAATAGAAGACTCTCTCCCTGCTTACCTCCCCCCCATCCCTCATCTATCCTAGCTAATAGAAGACTCTCTCCCTGCTTACCTCCCCCCCCATCCCTCAACTATCCTAGCTAATAGAAGACTCTCTCCCTGCTTACCTCCCCCCCCCCCCATCCCTCATCTATCCTAGCTAATAGAAGACTCTCTCCCTGCTTACCTCCCCCCCCATCCCTCAACTATCCTAGCTAATAGAAGACTCTCTCCCTGCTTACCTCCCCCCCCCATCCCTCAACTATCCTAGCTAATGGAAGACTCTCTCCCTGCTTACCTCCCCCCCATCCCTCAACTATCCTAGCTAATGGAAGACTCTCTCCCTGCTTACCTCCCCCCCAATCCCTCATCTATCCTAGCTAATGGAAGACTCTCCCTGCTTACCTCCCCCCCCCCCCCATCCCTCAACTATCCTAGCTAATAGAAGACTATCTCCCTGCTTACCTCCCCCCCCATCCCTCAACTATCCTAGCTAATAGAAGACTCTCTCCCTGCTTACCACCCCCCCCCATCCCTCAACTATCCTAGCTAATGGAAGACTCTCTCCCTGCTTACCTCCCCCCCATCCCTCAACTATCCTAGCTAATAGAAGACTCTCTCCCTGCTTACCTCCCCCCCCCATCCCTCATCTATCCTAGCTAATGGAAGACTCTCTCCCTGCTTACCTCCCCCCCATCCCTCAACTATCCTAGCTAATAGAAGACTCTCCCTGCTTACCTCCCCCCCCCCCCATCCCTCATCTATCCTAGCTAATGGAAGACTCTCCCTGCTTACCTCCCCCCCCCCCCATCCCTCAACTATCCTAGCTAATAGAAGACTATCTCCCTGCTTACCCCCCCATCCCTCATCTATCCTAGCAAATGGAAGACTCTCTCCCTGCTTACCTCCCCCCCCCCATCCCTCAACTATCCTAGCTAATAGAAGACTATCTCCCTGCTTACCTCCCCCCCATCCCTCAACTATCCTAGCTAATAGAAGACTCTCTCCCTGCTTACCTCCCCCCCCCCCATCCCTCATCTATCCTAGCTAATGGAAGACTCTCTCCCTGCTTACCCCCCCATCCCTCATCTATCCTAGCTAATGGAAGACTCTCCCTGCTTACCTCCCCCCCTCCCCCCCATCCCTCAACTATCCTAGCTAATAGAAGACTCTCTCCCTGCTTACCTCCCCCCCCCATCCCTCAACTATCCTAGCTAATAGAAGTCTCTCTCCCTGCTTACCTCCCCCCCCCATCCCTCATCTATCCTAGCTAATGGAAGACTCTCTACCTGCTTACCTCCCCCCCCCCCCCATCCCTCAACTATCCTAGCTAATGGAAGACTCTCCCTGCTTACCTCCCCCCCTCCATCCCTCAACTATCCTAGCTAATGGAAGACTCTCCCTGCTTACCCCCCCCCCCCATCCCTCAACTATCCTAGCTAATGGAAGACTCTTCCTGCTTACCTCCCCCCCCCCATCCCTCATCTATCCTAGCTAATGGAAGACTCTTCCTGCTTACCTCCCTCCCCCCCCCCATCCCTCATCTATCCTAGCTAATGGAAGACTCTCCCTGCTTACCTCCCCCCCCCATCCCTCAACTATCCTAGCTAATAGAAGACTCTTCCTGCTTACCTCCCCCCCCCCCCCATCCCTCATCTATCCTAGCTAATGGAAGACTCTTCCTGCTTACCTCCCCCCCCCCTCCATCCCTCAACTATCCTAGCTAATGGAAGACTCTTCCAGCTTACCTCCCCCCCCCCCCGATCCCTCATCTATCCTAGCTAATGGAAGACTTCCTGCTTACCTCCCCCCCCCCTCCATCCCTCAACTATCCTAGCTAATGGAAGACTCTTCCTGCTTACCCCCCCCCCCCCATCCCTCATCTATCCTAGCTAATAGAAGACTCTCTCCCTGCTTACCTCCCCCCCCCCATCCCTCAACTATCCTAGCTAATGGAAGACTCTTCCTGCTTACCTCCCCCCCCCATCCCTCAACTATCCTAGCTAATGGAAGACTCTCCCTGCTTACCTCCCCCCCCCATCCCTCAACTATCCTAGCTAATGGAAGACTCTTCCTGCTTACCTCCCCCCCCCCCCCCATCCCTCAACTATCCTAGCTAATGGAAGACTCTTCCTGCTTACCTCCCCCCCCCCATCCCTCAACTATCCTAGCTAATGGAAGACTCTTCCTGCTTACCTCCCCCCCTCCATCCCTCAACTATCCTAGCTAATGGAAGACTCTCCCTGCTTACCTCCCCCCCCCATCCCTCATCTATCCTAGCTAATGGAAGACTCTCTCCCTGCTTACCCCCCCCCCATCCCTTAACTATCCTAGCTAATGGAAGACTCTCTCCCTGCTTACCTCCCCCCCATCCCTCATCTATCCTAGCTAATGGAAGACTCTCCCTGCTTACCTCCCCCCCCCCCCCATCCCTCAACTATCCTAGCTAATAGAAGACTCTCTCCCTGCTTACCTCCCCCCCATCCCTCAACTATCCTAGCTAATGGAAGACTCTTCCTGCTTACCTCCCCCCCCCCCCCATCCCTCAACTATCCTAGCTAATGGAAGACTCTCTCCCTGCTTACCCCCCCATCCCTCATCTATCTAAGCTAATGGAAGACTCTCCCTGCTTACCTCCCCCCCCCCCATCCCTCAACTATCCTAGCTAATAGAAGACTCTCTCCCTGCTTACCCCCCCCCCATCCCTCATCTATCCTAGCTAATTGAAGACTCTCTCCCTGCTTACCTCCCCCCCCCCCCCATCCCTCAACTATCCTAGCTAATGGAAGACTCTCTCCCTGCTTACCCCCCCTCCCCATCCCTCAACTATCCTAGCTAATGGAAGACTCTCTCCCTGCTTACCCCCCCCCCCCATCCCTCAACTATCCTAGCTAATAGAAAACTCTCTCCCTGCTTACCTCCCCCCCCCCATCCCTCAACTATCCTAGCTAATAGAAGACTCTCCCTGCTTACCTCCCCCCCCCCATCCCTCAACTATCCTAGCTAATGGAAGACTCTCTCCCTGCTTACCACCCGCCCCCATCCCTCAACTATCCTAGCTAATAGAAGACTCTCTCCCTGCTTACCTCCCCCCCCATCCCTCAACTATCCTAGCTAATAGAAGACTCTCCCTGCTTACCTCCCCCCCCCATCCCTCAACTATCCTAGCTAATGGAAGACTCTCTCCCTGCTTACCACCCGCCCCCATCCCTCAACTATCCTAGCTAATAGAAGACTCTCTCCCTGCTTACCACCCCCCCCCCCCCCCATCCCTCAACTATCCTAGCTAATAGAAGACTCTCTCCCTGCTTACCTCCCCCCCTCACATCCCTCAACTATCCTAGCTAATAGAAGAATATCTCCCTGCTTACCTCCCCCCCCCCCCCATCCCTCAACTATCCTAGCTAATGGAAGACTCTCTCCCTGCTTACCTCCCCCCCCATCCCTCAACTATCCTAGCTAATGGAAGACTCTCTCCCTGCTTACCCCCCCCCATCCCTCATCTATCCTAGCTAATTGAAGACTCTCTCCCTGCTTACCCCCCCCCCTCCATCCCTCAACTATCCTAGCTAATGGAAGACTCTCTCCCTGCTTACCTCCCCCCCCCATCCCTCAACTATCCTAGCTAATGGAAGACTCTCTCCCTGCTTACCCCCCCCCCCCATCCCTCAACTATCCTAGCTAATGGAAGACTCTCCCTGCTTACCTCCCCCCCCCCCCATCCCTCAACTATCCTAGCTAATGGAAGACTCTCTCCCTGCTTACCCCCCCATCCCTCATCCCTCAACTATCCTAGCTAATAGAAGACTCTCCCTGCTTACCTCCCCCCCCATCCCTCATCTATCCTAGCTAATGGAAGACTCTCTCCCTGCTTACCCCCCCCCCCCATCCCTCATCTATCCTAGCTAATAGAAGACTCTCTCCCTGCTTACCCCCCCCCCATCCCTCATCTATCCTAGCTAATAGAAGACTCTCTCCCTGCTTACCTCCCCCCCATCCCTCATCTATCCTAGCTAATAGAAGACTCTCTCCCTGCTTACCTCCCCCCCCATCCCTCAACTATCCTAGCTAATAGAAGACTCTCTCCCTGCTTACCTCCCCCCCCCATCCCTCAACTATCCTAGCTAATAGAAGACTCTCTCCCTGCTTACCACCCCCCCCCCATCCCTCAACTATCCTAGCTAATGGAAGACTCTCTCCCTGCTTACCTCCCCCCATCCCTCAACTATCCTAGCTAATAGAAGACTCTCTCCCTGCTTACCTCCCCCCCCCCATCCCTCATCTATCCTAGCTAATGGAAGACTCTCTCCCTGCTTACCTCCCCCCCATCCCTCAACTATCCTAGCTAATAGAAGACTCTCCCTGCTTACCTCCCCCCCCCCCCCCATCCCTCATCTATCCTAGCTAATGGAAGACTCTCCCTGCTTACCTCCCCCCCCCCCCCCATCCCTCAACTATCCTAGCTAATAGAAGACTATCTCCCTGCTTACCCCCCCCATCCCTCATCTATCCTAGCAAATGGAAGACTCTCTCCCTGCTTACCTCCCCCCCCCCATCCCTCAACTATCCTAGCTAATAGAAGACTATCTCCCTGCTTACCTCCCCCCCATCCCTCAACTATCCTAGCTAATAGAAGACTCTCTCCCTGCTTACCTCCCCCCCCCCCATCCCTCATCTATCCTAGCTAATGGAAGACTCTCTCCCTGCTTACCCCCCCATCCCTCATCTATCCTAGCTAATGGAAGACTCTCCCTGCTTACCTCCCCCCCTCCCCCCCATCCCTCAACTATCCTAGCTAATAGAAGACTCTCTCCCTGCTTACCTCCCCCCCCCCATCCCTCAACTATCCTAGCTAATAGAAGTCTCTCTCCCTGCTTACCTCCCCCCCCATCCCTCATCTATCCTAGCTAATGGAAGACTCTCTACCTGCTTACCTCCCCCCCCCCCCATCCCTCAACTATCCTAGCTAATGGAAGACTCTCCCTGCTTACCTCCCCCCTCCATCCCTCAACTATCCTAGCTAATGGAAGACTCTCCCTGCTTACCCCCCCCCCCCCATCCCTCAACTATCCTAGCTAATGGAAGACTCTTCCTGCTTACCTCCCCCCCCCCCCCATCCCTCATCTATCCTAGCTAATGGAAGACTCTTCCTGCTTACCTCCCTCCCCCCCCCCATCCCTCATCTATCCTAGCTAATGGAAGACTCTCCCTGCTTACCTCCCCCCCTCCATCCCTCAACTATCCTAGCTAATAGAAGACTCTTCCTGCTTACCTCCCCCCCCCCCCGCCATCCCTCATCTATCCTAGCTAATGGAAGACTCTTCCTGCTTACCTCCCCCCCCCCTCCATCCCTCAACTACCCTAGCTAATGGAAGATTCTTCCAGCTTACCTCCCCCCCCCCCCGATCCCTCATCTATCCTAGCTAATGGAAGACTTCCTGCTTACCTCCCCCCCTCCCTCCATCCCTCAACTATCCTAGCTAATGGAAGACTCTTCCTGCTTACCCCCCCCCCATCCCTCATCTATCCTAGCAAATGGAAGACTCTCCCTGCTTACCTCCCCCCCTCCATCCCTCAACTATCCTAGCTAATGGAAGACTCTTCCTGCTTACCTCCCCCCCCATCCCTCAACTATCCTTGCTAATGGAAGACTATCCCTGCTTACCTCCCCCCCCCCATCCCTCAACTATCCTAGCTAATGGAAGACTCTTCCTGCTTACCTCCCCCCCCCCCCATCCCTCAACTATCCTAGCTAATGGAAGACTCTTCCTGCTTACCTCCCCCCCCCCATCCCTCAACTATCCTAGCTAATGGAAGACTCTTCCTGCTTACCTCCCCCCCTCCATCCCTCAACTATCCTAGCTAATGGAAGACTCTCCCTGCTTACCTCCCCCCCCCATCCCTCATCTATCCTAGCTAATGGAAGACTCTCTCCCTGCTTACCCCCCCCCCCCATCCCTTAACTATCCTAGCTAATGGAAGACTCTCTCCCTGCTTACCTCCCCCCCATCCCTCATCTATCCTAGCTAATGGAAGACTCTCCCTGCTTACCTCCCCCCCCCCCATCCCTCAACTATCCTAGCTAATAGAAGACTCTCTCCCTGCTTACCTCCCCCCCATCCCTCAACTATCCTAGCTAATGGAAGACTCTTCCTGCTTACCTCCCCCCCCCCCCCATCCCTCAACTATCCTAGCTAATGGAAGACTCTCTCCCTGCTTACCCCCCCATCCCTCATCTATCTAAGCTAATGGAAGACTCTCCCTGCTTACCTCCCCCCCCCCCCCATCCCTCAACTATCCTAGCTAATAGAAGACTCTCTCCCTGCTTACCCCCCCCCATCCCTCATCTATCCTAGCTAATTGAAGACTCTCTCCCTGCTTACCTCCCCCCCCCCCCCATCCCTCAACTATCCTAGCTAATGGAAGACTCTCTCCCTGCTTACCCCCCCTCCCCATCCCTCAACTATCCTAGCTAATGGAAGACTCTCTCCCTGCTTACCCCCCCCCCATCCCTCAACTATCCTAGCTAATAGAAAACTCTCTCCCTGCTTACCTCCCCCCCCCCCATCCCTCAACTATCCTAGCTAATAGAAGACTCTCCCTGCTTACCTCCCCCCCCCCCCATCCCTCAACTATCCTAGCTAATGGAAGACTCTCTCCCTGCTTACCACCCGCCCCCATCCCTCAACTATCCTAGCTAATAGAAGACTCTCTCCCTGCTTACCTCCCCCCCCATCCCTCAACTATCCTAGCTAATAGAAGACTCTCCCTGCTTACCTCCCCCCCCCATCCCTCAACTATCCTAGCTAATGGAAGACTCTCTCCCTGCTTACCACCCGCCCCCATCCCTCAACTATCCTAGCTAATAGAAGACTCTCTCCCTGCTTACCACCCCCCCCCCCCATCCCTCAACTATCCTAGCTAATAGAAGACTCTCTCCCTGCTTACCTCCCCCCCTCACATCCCTCAACTATCCTAGCTAATAGAAGAATATCTCCCTGCTTACCTCCCCCCCCCCCCATCCCTCAACTATCCTAGCTAATGGAAGACTCTCTCCCTGCTTACCTCCCCCCCCCCATCCCTCAACTATCCTAGCTAATGGAAGACTCTCTCCCTGCTTACCCCCCCCCCATCCCTCATCTATCCTAGCTAATTGAAGACTCTCTCCCTGCTTACCCCCCCCTCCATCCCTCAACTATCCTAGCTAATGGAAGACTCTCTCCCTGCTTACCTCCCCCCCCCCATCCCTCAACTATCCTAGCTAATGGAAGACTCTCTCCCTGCTTACCCCCCCCCCCCCATCCCTCAACTATCCTAGCTAATGGAAGACTCTCCCTGCTTACCTCCCCCCCCCCCCCCCATCCCTCAACTATCCTAGCTAATGGAAGACTCTCTCCCTGCTTACCCCCCATCCCTCATCCCTCAACTATCCTAGCTAATAGAAGACTCTCCCTGCTTACCTCCCCCCCCATCCCTCATCTATCCTAGCTAATGGAAGACTCTCTCCCTGCTTACCCCCCCCCCATCCCTCATCTATCCTAGCTAATAGAAGACTCTCTCCCTGCTTACCCCCCCCCCATCCCTCATCTATCCTAGCTAATAGAAGACTCTCTCCCTGCTTACCTCCCCCCCATCCCTCATCTATCCTAGCTAATAGAAGACTCTCTCCCTGCTTACCTCCCCCCCCCATCCCTCAACTATCCTAGCTAATAGAAGACTCTCTCCCTGCTTACCCCCCCCCCCCATCCCTCATCTATCCTAGCTAATAGAAGACTCTCTCCCTGCTTACCCCCCCCCCCATCCCTCATCTATCCTAGCTAATGGAAGACTCTCTCCCTGCTTACCCCCCCCCCCCCATCCCTCATCTATCCTAGCTAATGGACGACTCTCTCCCTGCTTACCCCCCCCCCCCATCCCTCAACTATCCTAGCTAATGGAAGACTCTCTCCCTGCTTACCTCCCCCCCCCATCCCTCAACTATCCTAGCTAATGGAAGACTCTCTCCCTGCTTACCCCCCCCCCCCCCCATCCCTCAACTATCCTAGTTAATAGAAGACTATCTCCCTGCTTACCTCCCCCCCATCCCTCAACTATCCTAGCTAATGGAAGAGTCTCTCCCTGCTTACCTCCCCCCCCCCCCCCATCCCTCAACTATCCTAGCTAATGGAAGACTCTCTCCCTGCTTACCCCCCCCCATCCCTCAACTATCCTAGCTAATGGAAGACTCTCCCTGCTTACCTCCCCCCCCCCCCATCCCTCAACTATCCTAGCTAATGGAAGACTCTCTCCCTGCTTACCCCCCCATCCCTCATCTATCCTAGCTAATGGAAGACTCTCTCCCTGCTTACCCCCCCTCCCCATCCCTCAACTATCCTAGCTAATGGAAGACTCTCTCCCTGCTTACCCCCCCCCATCCCTTAACTATCCTAGCTAATAGAAGACTCTCTCCCTGCTTACCTCCCCCCCCCCCATCCCTCAACTATCCTAGCTAATAGAAGACTCTCCCTGCTTACCTCCCCCCCCCCCCATCCCTCAACTATCCTAGCTAATGGAAGACTCTCTCCCTGCTTACCACCCGCCCCCATCCCTCAACTATCCTAGCTAATAGAAGACTCTCTCCCTGCTTACCTCCCCCCCCATCCCTCAACTATCCTAGCTAATAGAAGACTCTCCCTGCTTACCTCCCCCCCCCCATCCCTCAACTATCCTAGCTAATGGAAGACTCTCTCCCTGCTTACCACCCGCCCCCATCCCTCAACTATCCTAGCTAATAGAAGACTCTCTCCCTGCTTACCACCCCCCCCCCCCATCCCTCAACTATCCTAGCTAATAGAAGACTCTCTCCCTGCTTACCTCCCCCCCTCACATCCCTCAACTATCCTAGCTAATAGAAGAATATCTCCCTGCTTACCTCCCCCCCCCCCCATCCCTCAACTATCCTAGCTAATGGAAGACTCTCTCCCTGCTTACCTCCCCCCCCCATCCCTCAACTATCCTAGCTAATGGAAGACTCTCTCCCTGCTTACCCCCCCCCATCCCTCATCTATCCTAGCTAATTGAAGACTCTCTCCCTGCTTACCCCCCCCCTCCATCCCTCAACTATCCTAGCTAATGGAAGACTCTCTCCCTGCTTACCTCCCCCCCCCCATCCCTCAACTATCCTAGCTAATGGAAGACTCTCTCCCTGCTTACCCCCCCCCCCCCCATCCCTCAACTATCCTAGCTAATGGAAGACTCTCCCTGCTTACCTCCCCCCCCCCCCATCCCTCAACTATCCTAGCTAATGGAAGACTCTCTCCCTGCTTACCCCCCATCCCTCATCCCTCAACTATCCTAGCTAATAGAAGACTCTCCCTGCTTACCTCCCCCCCCATCCCTCATCTATCCTAGCTAATGGAAGACTCTCTCCCTGCTTACCCCCCCCCCATCCCTCATCTATCCTAGCTAATAGAAGACTCTCTCCCTGCTTACCCCCCCCCCATCCCTCATCTATCCTAGCTAATAGAAGACTCTCTCCCTGCTTACCCCCCCCCATCCCTCATCTATCCTAGCTAATAGAAGACTCTCTCCCTGCTTACCTCCCCCCCCCATCCCTCAACTATCCTAGCTAATAGAAGACTCTCTCCCTGCTTACCCCCCCCCCCCATCCCTCATCTATCCTAGCTAATAGAAGACTCTCTCCCTGCTTACCCCCCCCCCCATCCCTCATCTATCCTAGCTAATGGAAGACTCTCTCCCTGCTTACCCCCCCCCCCCATCCCTCATCTATCCTAGCTAATGGACGACTCTCTCCCTGCTTACCCCCCCCCCCCCATCCCTCAACTATCCTAGCTAATGGAAGACTCTCTCCCTGCTTACCTCCCCCCCCCATCCCTCAACTATCCTAGCTAATGGAAGACTCTCTCCCTGCTTACCCCCCCCCCCCCCATCCCTCAACTATCCTAGTTAATAGAAGACTATCTCCCTGCTTACCTCCCCCCCATCCCTCAACTATCCTAGCTAATGGAAGAGTCTCTCCCTGCTTACCTCCCCCCCCCCCCCCATCCCTCAACTATCCTAGCTAATGGAAGACTCTCTCCCTGCTTACCCCCCCCCATCCCTCAACTATCCTAGCTAATGGAAGACTCTCCCTGCTTACCTCCCCCCCCCCCCCATCCCTCAACTATCCTAGCTAATGGAAGACTCTCTCCCTGCTTACCCCCCCATCCCTCATCTATCCTAGCTAATGGAAGACTCTCTCCCTGCTTACCTCCCCCCCCCCCCCCATCCCTCATCTATCCTAGCTAATGGAAGACTCTCTCCCTGCTTACCCCCCCCCCCCCATCCCTCCTCTATCCTAGCTAATAGAAGACTCTCTCCCTGCTTACCCCCCCCCCCATCCCTCATCTATCCTAGCTAATAGAAGACTCTCTCCCTGCTTACCCCCCCCCCCATCCCTCATCTATCCTAGCTAATGGAAGACTCTCTCCCTGCTTACCCCCCCCCCCATCCCTCATCTATCCTAGCTAATGGAAGACTCTCTCCCTGCTTACCCCCCCCATCCCTCAACTATCCTAGCTAATGGAAGACTCTCTCCCTGCTTACCTCCCCCCCCATCCCTCAACTATCCTAGCTAATGGAAGACTCTCTCCCTGCTTACCCCCCCCCCCATCCCTCAACTATCCTAGCTAATAGAAGACTATCTCCCTGCTTACCTCCCCCCATCCCTCAACTATCCTAGCTAATGGAAGACTATCTCCCTGCTTAACTCCCCCACATCCCTCAACTATCCTAGCTAATAGAAGACTCTCTCCCTGCTTACCACCCCCCCCCATCCCTCAACTATCCTAGCTAATGGAAGACTCTCTCCCTGCTTACCTCCCCCCCAACCCTCAACTATCCTAGCTAATAGAAGACTCTCTCCCTGCTTACCTCCCCCCCCATCCCTCAACTATCCTAGCTAATGGAAGACTCTCTCCCTGCTTACCTCCCCCCCATCCCTCAACTATCCTAGCTAATGGAAGACTCTCTCCCTGCTTACCTCCCCCCCCAATCCCTCATCTATCCTAGCTAATGGAAGACTCTCCCTGCTTACCTCCCCCCCCCCCATCCCTCAACTATCCTAGCTAATAGAAGACTATCTCCCTGCTTACCTCCCCCCCCCATCCCTCAACTATCCTAGCTAATAGAAGACTCTCTCCCTGCTTACCACCCCCCCCCATCCCTCAACTATCCTAGCTAATGGAAGACTCTCTCCCTGCTTACCTCCCCCCATCCCTCAACTATCCTAGCTAATAGAAGACTCTCTCCCTGCTTACCTCCCCCCCCCCATCCCTCATCTATCCTAGCTAATGGAAGACTCTCTCCCTGCTTACCTCCCACCCATCCCTCAACTATCCTAGCTAATAGAAGACTCTCCCTGCTTACCTCCCCCCCCCCCCCCATCCCTCATCTATCCTAGCTAATGGAAGACTCTCCCTGCTTACCCCCCCCCCCATCCCTCAACTATCCTAGCTAATAGAAGACTATCTCCCTGCTTACCCCCCCATCCCTCATCTATCCTAGCAAATGGAAGACTCTCTCCCTGCTTACCCCCCCCCCCCATCCCTCAACTATCCTAGCTAATAGAAGACTATCTCCCTGCTTACCTCCCCCCCATCCCTCAACTATCCTAGCTAATAGAAGACTCTCTCCCTGCTTACCTCCCCCCCCCCCATCCCTCATCTATCCTAGCTAATGGAAGACTCTCTCCCTGCTTACCCCCCCATCCCTCATCTATCCTAGCTAATGGAAGACTCTCCCTGCTTACCTCCCCCCCTCCCCCCCATCCCTCAACTATCCTAGCTAATAGAAGACTCTCTCCCTGCTTACCTCCCCCCCCCCATCCCTCAACTATCCTAGCTAATAGAAGTCTCTCTCCCTGCTTACCTCCCCCCCCCATCCCTCATCTATCCTAGCTAATGGAAGACTCTCTCCCTGCTTACCTCCCCCCCCCCCATCCCTCAACTATCCTAGCTAATGGAAGACTCTCCCTGCTTACCTCCCCCCTCCATCCCTCAACTATCCTAGCTAATGGAAGACTCTCCCTGCTTACCCCCCCCCCCCCCCCCATCCCTCAACTATCCTAGCTAATGGAAGACTCTTCCTGCTTACCTCCCCCCCCCCCCATCCCTCATCTATCCTAGCTAATGGAAGACTCTCCCTGCTTACCTCCCTCCCCCCCCCCATCCCTCATCTATCCTAGCTAATGGAAGACTCTCCCTGCTTACCTCCCCCCCCTCCATCCCTCAACTATCCTAGCTAATAGAAGACTCTTCCTGCTTATCTCCCCCCCCCCCCCCCGCCATCCCTCATCTATCCTAGCTAATGGAAGACTCTTCCTGCTTACCTCCCCCCCCCTCCATCCCTCAACTACCCTAGCTAATGGAAGATTCTTCCAGCTTACCTCCCCCCCCCCCCCGATCCCTCATCTATCCTAGCTAATGGAAGACTTCCTGCTTACCTCCCCCCCTCCCTCCATCCCTCAACTATCCTAGCTAATGGAAGACTCTTCCTGCTTACCCCCCTCCCCCATCCCTCATCTATCCTAGCAAATGGAAGACTCTCCCTGCTTACCTCCCCCCCTCCATCCCTCAACTATCCTAGCTAATGGAAGACTCTTCCTGCTTACCTCCCCCCCCATCCCTCAACTATCCTAGCTAATGGAAGACTCTCCCTGCTTACCTCCCCCCCCCCATCCCTCAACTATCCTAGCTAATGGAAGACTCTTCCTGCTTACCTCCCCCCCCCCCCATCCCTCAACTATCCTAGCTAATGGAAGACTCTTCCTGCTTACCTCCCCCCCCCCATCCCTCAACTATCCTAGCTAATGGAAGACTCTTCCTGCTTACCTCCCCCCCTCCATCCCTCAACTATCCTAGCTAATGGAAGACTCTCCCTGCTTACCTCCCCCCCCCCATCCCTCATCTATCCTAGCTAATGGAAGACTCTCTCCCTGCTTACCCCCCCCATCCCTTAACTATCCTAGCTAATGGAAGACTCTCTCCCTGCTTACCTCCCCCCCATCCCTCATCTATCCTAGCTAATGGAAGACTCTCCCTGCTTACCTCCCCCCCCCCATCCCTCAACTATCCTAGCTAATAGAAGACTCTCTCCCTGCTTACCTCCCCCCCATCCCTCAACTATCCTAGCTAATGGAAGACTCTTCCTGCTTACCTCCCCCCCCCCCATCCCTCAACTATCCTAGCTAATGGAAGACTCTCTCCCTGCTTACCCCCCCATCCCTCATCTATCTAAGCTAATGGAAGACTCTCCCTGCTTACCTCCCCCCCCCCCCCATCCCTCAACTATCCTAGCTAATAGAAGACTCTCTCCCTGCTTACCCCCCCTCCCCATCCCTCAACTATCCTAGCTAATGGAAGACTCTCTCCCTGCTTACCCCCCCCCCATCCCTCAACTATCCTAGCTAATAGAAAACTCTCTCCCTGCTTACCTCCCCCCCCCCCCATCCCTCAACTATCCTAGCTAATAGAAGACTCTTCCTGCTTACCTCCCCCCCCCATCCCTCAACTATCCTAGCTAATGGAAGACTCTCTCCCTGCTTACCACCCGCCCCCATCCCTCAACTATCCTAGCAAATAGAAGACTCTCTCCCTGCTTACCTCCCCCCCCATCCCTCAACTATCCTAGCTAATAGAAGACTCTCCCTGCTTACCTCCCCCCCCCCATCCCTCAACTATCCTAGCTAATGGAAGACTCTCTCCCTGCTTACCACCCGCCCCCATCCCTCAACTATCCTAGCTAATAGAAGACTCTCTCCCTGCTTACCACCCCCCCCCCCCCATCCCTCAACTATCCTAGCTAATAGAAGACTCTCTCCCTGCTTACCTCCCCCCCTCACATCCCTCAACTATCCTAGCTAATAGAAGAATATCTCCCTGCTTACCTCCCCCCCCCCCATCCCTCAACTATCCTAGCTAATGGAAGACTCTCTCCCTGCTTACCTCCCCCCCCCCCCATCCCTCAACTATCCTAGCTAATGGAAGACTCTCTCCCTGCTTACCACCCGCCCCCATCCCTCAACTATCCTAGCTAATAGAAGACTCTCTCCCTGCTTACCTCCCCCCCCATCCCTCAACTATCCTAGCTAATAGAAGACTCTCCCTGCTTACCTCCCCCCCCCCCCATCCCTCAACTATCCTAGCTAATGGAAGACTCTCTCCCTGCTTACCACCCGCCCCCATCCCTCAACTATCCTAGCTAATAGAAGACTCTCTCCCTGCTTACCTCCCCCCCCATCCCTCAACTATCCTAGCTAATAGAAGACTCTCCCTGCTTACCTCCCCCCCCATCCCTCAACTATCCTAGCTAATGGAAGACTCTCTCCCTGCTTACCACCCGCCCCCATCCCTCAACTATCCTAGCTAATAGAAGACTCTCTCCCTGCTTACCACCCCCCCCCCCATCCCTCAACTATCCTAGCTAATAGAAGACTCTCTCCCTGCTTACCTCCCCCCCCCCCCCCCATCCCTCAACTATCCGAGCTAATAGAAGACTCTCTCCCTGCTTACCACCCCCCCCATCCCTCAACTATCCTAGCTAATAGAAGACTCTCTCCCTGCTTACCTCCCCCCCCCCCATCCCTCAACTATCCTAGCTAATGGAAGACTCTCTCCCTGCTTACCTCCCCCCCCCATCCCTCATCTATCCTAGCTAATGGAAGACTCTCTCCCTGCTTACCTCCCCCCCCCATCCCTCATCTGTCCTAGCTAATGGAAGACTCTCCCTGCTTACCTCCCCCCCCCCCCCATCCCTCAACTATCCTAGCTAATGGAAGACTCTCTCCCTGCTTACCTCCCCCCCTCACATCCCTCAACTATCCTAGCTAATAGAAGAATATCTCCCTGCTTACCTCCCCCCCCCCATCCCTCAACTATCCTAGCTAATGGAAGACTCTCTCCCTGCTTACCTCCCCCCCCCCCCCATCCCTCAACTATCCTAGCTAATGGAAGACTCTCTCCCTGCTTACCCCCCCCCCATCCCTCATCTATCCTAGCTAATGGAAGACTCTCTCCCTGCTTACCTCCCCCCCATCCCTCATCTATCCTAGCTAATGGAAGACTCTCCCTGCTTACCTCCCCCCCCCCCCCATCCCTCATCTATCCTAGCTAATGGAAGACTCTCTCCCTGCTTACCCCCCCCCCCCCCCATCCCTCATCTATCCTAGCTAATGGAAGACTCTCCCTGCTTACCTCCCCCCCTCCCCCCCCCATCCCTCAACTATCCTAGCTAATAGAAGACTCTCTCCCTGCTTACCTCCCCCCCCCCCCCCATCCCTCAACTATCCTAGCTAATAGAAGACTCTCTCCCTGCTTACCTCCCCCCCCCATCCCTCATCTATCCTAGCTAATGGAAGACTCTCTCCCTGCTTACCCCCCCCCCCCCCCTCATCTATCCTAGCTAATAGAAGACTCTCTCCCTTGTAAGACCGTCCACCCTTTCTAGACTTTTTCTCAGATTTTGTATTTATAACCTCTGATTAACCCCATTTTAAGACTCCTTTTTTAAGACCTGTATTTCTGAGCTTCGAGGTCTTACAAGAATGATTCTAATTTATATGACCCCACCCATTTGTTTACATATATATTTTTTAAATGCTGTTCCTTCTTCATAAAATAATGTTCACGAGAACATTCACGTTCGACTTTTTGACAAAAAAATGTATCCCAATGTCTCCATTCAGTTATACAACCCTGAGAATATCCCATATGTACAAACTTGCACCCCCGACCCCCTTCCCACCACCACCGCTAGCCTCATACTCAACACCCTGTACATTTTGAAAAAGATATATTTTTACAAGAACCAGCATTTTCTTGACCGAATTAATGTTTTGCTGGCCAAAACAAATCTCCCAAAATATTTGAGAAAACCTCAATTTTTGTTTTATGAACATGACCCCACTGTGACCCTATAGCTTCAAAACGCCTAAGATAACGTCAATGTTAAAGGCACAGTGCTGCTCACAGCCTTCGTTTTGCGTTTTTGTTGCAGCTGAGTGCATTTACAGTTCAAAAATCCTCCTATGGTAGTAAAACAAACCCAAAACTACCCAACGACGACATCTGTGAAGCTCGACAGTTTCTTGTTCACGCGAGTGCATAAATTAACCTAGTTATTACGTGGTGTTTGGTCGGAGTTCGATTCAACTGAGTGATTCCGGCCTCGATTTTGTTTTACACAAACTCATGATGACGTCTGACATAGTTTGCTAGTGACGTGTCTTTTTGTGCATGATGTGGTGATCTACCTGATCTAAATTTAGATCCAAAAATAGGTCAAGACCAGCCGGGTCCGAGTACGAAATTAATTCGTAAAAAAATCGCAGTTCTTGACTCTTTGGGTGCAAGTCAATAAAACTTGGTAGTTCTTCTAACGGATAGCTGCCTGAGGTATGACTAAAAGCCCCAGGGGCTCCGTGCACCTGGATTTGACAAGTTCAGTACCTTTAAGTTTTTATGAATCGAACATGACATCAAAACTTGACGAGGGTCAATCAAACTTCGGTCAAGTGGGGAGATGATTAAACCCTTGGAGTGTGCAAAGTTTCACAAGTCTAGGTTAAAAAAAACACGGACAGACGGCCGGCCGCCCATACAGACTCACCGGTTACTTAGGTAAATCAAAACTGATTTGTTTTCTGTACCTAAACACGGCCTGACTGTGACTGACATGTGACGAGATTGATATGAAAGGTCCACTCACCCATGACTTTAACTTCACAGAAAACTATTTGAAATTTCCGTCCATAGTTGGGCAGGTCTCGCTTCTCAAAACGAAGATATCGCCCAGTGAGCTCGTGGTAGCAAGATGTCTTGAACGTCGCTGTACATGCAAAAAAGGCAACAGTCGTTTAGTTCTGTCTTCTCTGCTTACTTCTTAGTCGATTGTTTCTTTCTGCTTCACACTATAAACATGTATGCACAAGACAGAAGGGTCACATAACTGAGGTGCGTTGCCTGGAGCAAACGCTGTGTACGAGAAGAGACAAATCGATTCCATTTTGTAGACAACGGTGTGTTCGCGGAAAACGTTGCTATTTTTAAGCACTCTCCCTACAATCAAGAAAATGGACTCGTCTCGTCGCTGAAGGTTCAGTCCATGCATGCAATATAGGGACGATAGTGCGAATATTTGCTTTTCACTGAAGACTGCCCTCTCTGTTCCCTACTGACAATAATTGACGAGTCCTATCGCTGATAGCTCAATCCATGAGTACATGTTAGGGGTGACAGAATGCATTGGCCCTTTGGCTATTTGTGTATGTTCGCGTCGCATCTCAAGTGAAAAAGCTGAATTGACCTGCAAAGCATTTTCTCTTATTTGTGTGCGTGTGTGCTTTTGATCACGTGAAACTAGGAAATAGTGTCAGTGACTGTGGTCAGTGTAAAACAATCATGCTATGGTGTGGTTTGTGTTTTCTTCCCCCAGCCCCCCTCACTAGGGCTTCCAGAAACATGAATACACGCATGCAGGAAAAACTGGGTAGCGTCGTATACTGTCCACAGGGAGAAAGCAGCCCGAATTTCCATAAGGGTAACCTCACATTATGAATCTTATCCTTATCTCCCTTTCCCTCCCTCTTCTCTGGGCTATTGTGTATTGTATTGTTTGACCTCCCTTCGTCTCTTTCTCTTGTTCACGTTTCTCTTTCTACTTTTCTCTGTTGTTGTTGATAATATTTTGTGCATCTTTCCTATTCTTTGTCTTATGTTCCCCCTCTGTCTTCTGCGTGTCCCTCTTCTTCTTCCCCCTCCTCCTCTTTCCTCTCCCCCATCTCTTTCTTTGAGTGTGTCCCATAAGGTTAGTATTGCTGTTTTGCAAACCTCTTGTGTGGAGGAGTGGGTTTTTTATTTTCGATTTTTAAAAATGAAAATGGATCTATATATTCTTCAGAGCATTCTCTGGCATGGGGTATCTCAGTTTTGCGATGTATTATTTACTTACGTCAATTTTGCATTTTACTAAATGTTGAGGCGGCACACTCACAACTACAGTTTTAAAGCTATTTCCTTAAAATTGTCGGCAAGTAAGCTTTGGGTCGGTCCGAACTATGGGAATGCATTTCAGCTCGGTACGTTAATAATTTGTTAATCAAATTATCATTTAGGAATCTGAAAGAATCCGAGAGTAAGCAAAGGGTGGTATGTCTGCTGCTGGGGTTGACTGATCATGAATGGTTAAGTATTTGTTTGCCTTACTTGTAGATAATGGGTGGACCAGAGACTCAACATCTCCGTAGACAGGCCAGGTATAACAGATCTCCCCATCCACAAGGGCTTGCAGACCCCAAAACCGCTTTGAGTCTGTAAGTAAATGCACGTTATCTAAACATACAATTTAAATGTACTACTTATCTATGAGTATGAAACAAAAGAAAGACAGAACAAGTCGCGTGAGGCGAAAATACAACATTTAGTCAAGTTGTCGAACTCAGAGAATGAAACTGAACGCAATGCAATTTTTCAGCAAGACCGTAACTATACTCGTAGCATCGTCAGTCCACCGCTTGTGGCAAAGGCAGTGAAATTGACAAGAAGAGCGGGGTAGTAGTTGCGCTGAGAAGGATGGCACGCTTTTCTGTACCTCTCTTAGTTTTAACTTTCTGAGCGTGTTTTTAATCCAAACATATCATATCTATATGTTTTTGGCATCAGGAACCGACAAGGAATCAGATGAAAGTGTTTTTAAATTGATTTCGAAAATTTAATTTTGATCATAATTTTTATATTTTTAATTTTCAGAGCTTGTTTTTCATCCAAATATAACATATTTATATGATTTTGGAATCAGGAAATGATGAAGAATAAGATGAACGTAAATTTGGATCGTTTTATAAAACATTTTTTTTTTTTACAGTTTTCAGATTTTTAATTACCAAAGTCATTATTTAATTTTTAAGCCACCAAGCTGAAATGCAATACCGAAGTCCTGCCTATGTCGAAGATTGCTTGGCCAAAATTTCAATCAATTTAATTGAAAAATGAGGGTGTGACAGTGCCGCCTCAACTTTTACAAAAATCCGGATATGACGTCATCAAAGACATTTATCGAAAAAATGAAAAAAACAGTCCGGGGATATCATTCCCAGAAACTCTCATGTAAAATTTCATAAAGATCGGTCCAGTAGTTTAGTCTGAATCGCTCTACACACACACACACAGACAGACAGACACACACACACACACACACACACACACACACACACACACACACACACACACATACATCACGACCCTCGTCTCGATTCCCCCCTCTATGTTAAAACATTTAGTCATAAATTGACTAATTGTAACAAACAAACAAGTCGCGTAAAGGCGAAAATACAACATTTAGTCAAGTAGCTGTCGAACTCACAGAATGAAACTGAGCGCAATGCAATTTTTCAGCAAGACCGTATGTACTCGTAGCATCGTCAGTCCACCGCTCATGCTCATGGCAAAGGCAGTGAAATTGACAGGAAGAGCGGGGTAGTACTTGCGCTGAGAAGGATAGCACGCTTTTCTGTACCTCTCTTCGTTTTAACTTTCTGAGCGTGTTTTTAATCCAAACATATCATATCTATATGTTTTTGGAATCAGGAACCGATAGGGAATAAGATGAAAGTGTTTTTAAATTGATTTCGAAAATTTAATTTTGATAATAATTTTTATATTCATAATTTTCAGAGCTTGTTTTTAATCCAAATATAACATATTTATATGTTTTTGGAATCAGAAAATGATGGAGAATAAGATAAACGTAAATTTGGATCGTTTTATAATTTTTTCTTATTTTTTTTTTACAATTTTCAGATTTTTAATGACCAAAGTCATTAATTAATTTTTAGGCCACCACGCTGAAATGTAATACCGAAGTCCGGGCTTTGTCGAAGACTACTTGACCAAAATTTCAACCAATTTGGTTGAAAAATGAGAGCGCGACAGTGCCGCCTCAACTTTCACGAAAAGCCGGATATGACGTCATCAAAGACATTTATCGAAAAAAAGAAAAAATCCGTTCGGGAATATCAATCCCAGGAACTCTCATGGAAAATTTCATAAAGATCGGTCCATTAGTTTGGTCTGAATCGCTCTACACGCACGCACGCACGCACGCACGCACGCACGCACGCACACACACACATACACACACACACACACCATGACCCTCGTTTCGATTCCCCCTCTATGTTAAAACATTTAGTCAAGTTTTGACTAAATGTAAAAAACAGAGATGATAACAAACAATCGTATTACTGTTATCAAATCTGCAATACACTGTATTAGCTTTCCACGGTCGTAGGCACCCAGCCAGGGGAATTTTTTAATAAAAGGGTTTAAAATGAGGATGCGCGTCTCAAACGTAACACTTGACGTCGAAGGAATGTCCTAGTGAGACCTGAGATCTTTATTCACAAAGCATGGGTGCTTTTACAAAGCATGGGTGTGTACACTAGTCAGATAACATATATTTTAATTCGTTTCAGTTTTGCACTCCGTCATCGTTACACAAGCAGATTTTTTGACTCACATGCGAAGCAAAAGTGAGTCTATGTACTCACCCGAGTCGTTATGATGAATATGGAAGAGCGACTTATCAAACTTTTATTAACGTCTTGAAAAAAGGTGGGTTCTGAACACAGTGTTTTACTTTTTACACAGATGTTTCTGGAAATCGCTCTTTTCTGTCAATAATTTCAAAAGGCCAATCTACCAGGACAATGTCTTATCTAATCAATATGTGCATTACTTTAACCGGGCCAACCGATTGAAGTGAAGCAATATTTCAACTTTTGCGCCGTCCAAGGCCAAATCGCCTATGTTCTGAGATCCCGCAAGGAAAAAGTATTAGACGCAGTTTAATAATGACATTTTGCATACCATCAGATCAATCCTTTGTAATCATGTATTCCGCAGAGCGACTCATAATTACTATTAACATGTTGTGAATATACTTGATTCTGAACACAGTGTTTTTGTTTTGAATACAGGCGTTTTTGGAAATCGTTCTTTTCTCTCAGTAATTTTAAAAGGCTAATCTACAAGAAGAACATCTGTTCTCATCAATACGGGCTATACCTTGACCGGGCCAATCGATTGAAGTGAAGCGATTATCCAACGGCTGCGCCGCCGAAGGCTGAATCAAGTCATAATAGAGAGTGAAAACGCTATTTGACGTCGCGGCAAGCTGAAACACTAGAAATTATCGCCCAAGTTCCAAAGATTCGCAAAGGAAAGTTATTCGTATCAGATGGATGAAATTTCGCGTGTCACACGATCACCCTTCTGTTATTATCTATTAAAAAAAACAAATTACAAAAGCTTTTTTTACGTCGTTGACAGGGTTGATTCTGAACACAGTGTTTTTATTTTGACTCAGGTATTTTTTTGAAAACGCTCTTCTCTCTCAGCAATCTGTGTGACAAATGGATTTGTACATAGTTTAGTCTAAATTAATGTTTAACATTTTTTTAGCAATTTTATTAAATGTGTGCAGATTAGCTTACCATACTTTCAATCCGCATAGTATGGCCTGATAGAATTGACCAATGGAAGAAGGGGTTTCAATCAGCATAGTATGGCATGTTAGGATTGACCAATGGGAGAGGAGATTACTAAATTGGAGAAACTGTAAGTAGCCATGTTTGTTGTATCGAGCAGAACATCATAAACTATCACTGGAGACGGGTGTGTCTGCCCAGGTCTCCACATTTATGATCGGGTTCTCAAATAGCATTGAGGTCGACGGTATGTGACTCATGTTTGGATGAATCATGTTGGATTCATTGCTGTGAATACACAGGTATTTATTGAATTGTGTTTGTTCAGTAATCTTGACTTGTGAAATGACTTTGAGAATAATGTTGTGAATTGGATTAGAAGATGTGTGAGCTGTTGTCATTTTGGAAAGGAATGTTTGTATTTTCCTTTGTAATGGAGTATTTGGTAAATGAGCTGAAATGATATTGTAATAGCATATAGGCTAGTTGACGGATGAATGTGATATTATTGAGTAAGAGTGGAATTAATATTTTATGGAGAAGTTTGACTGAGAACAGAGTGGTTGAGACTTATGATAGTATACACTTTTTACACAGCACCCCGGTGGGAGCGAGGGTGTACTCCACTGCGGGAAAGAAGGAAAAAGATGAACATCCCCTCCTTGTCGCCACTGTAAAGAAGGTCATCGGATGCAACGGCACAAGGTTGTAACGCAGCGCAGGAATTCTTAGATCCGGTGGAATCCCACCCCATATCACCATGGTCGTAATTTTTCATTGGTGTGATATGGATCAAGTAAATGAACCCGCTGAACTGTGAGTAACAAGTGAAGAGTGAGATAAGAATCCACAAATATAAACATTGAAACGACGTCATCGAGGGACAGATATTCCTCCACGTAACTACTCAACTTATTATTAGGCCAAAAAAAAAAAATTGTCTGTTTAGGGTAACCCGACCGACCCTATCGATTTGGCGCCGACCCAAAAACTTTTTTTTGATTTCAAAAAAAAAAAGAAAAAAAAGAGGTAAAAATGCTAAAAAAAGACATTTGGTGTTTCTTTTTCTCCCTTTCTCTCTGTTTTATTTATACGTTAGTTTTGAAACATGTATTCATCAAATATAAGAAGTGAATGTTCAGCCAACATAGCATTTACAAAAAACAAAAAACAAAAAAAAACAAAAAAACCACCTACCTACCGACCCTACTTTTTTTGGTCATGTTACCCTAAACAGACAATTTTTTTTTTTTTGGCCTTACATATCAGTGATTGTTGATTGTGTGTGAATTGCCATACATGTATTTTGTATGAATGACTTACATATAGGTACGAGGGCAAAGGGCAATAACTTGTTTAAGTCTTTGTGCCTAGTTTGAGTGCTGTGTGTGTGTGAAATGGAGTGACTTAGTAAACAGAGTTAGGACATGCATTTCTGATAGAATAGTTATTTACACACAGACACTTCCAGAAAAAAAACCTTCGTAACAATTTAAAAAGGCTAATCTACAAGAAGAACATCTTTTCTCATCAATACGGGCTATACTTTGACCGGGCCAATCGATTGAAGTGAAGCGATTTTCCAACGGTTGCGCCGCCGAAGGCTGAATCAAGTCATAATAGTGAGAGAAAAAAGCTATTTGACGTCGCGGCAAACTGGAACACTAGAAATTATTGACCAAGTTCCAAAGATTCGCAAAGGAAATGTATTTTTATGAGATGGATGCAATTTCGCGTGTCAAACAATCAACCTTTTGTCATTATATATTCAAATGAGCAACTTACAAAAGCCAACAATACGTCTTTGATAGTGTTGATTCTGAACACAGTGTTTCCTTTTTAATACAGGCGTTTGGGGAAATAATTCTTTCTTGTCAGTGATCTGAAGAGATAAATCTATTAGTAGAACATCTTTTCGGATTATTTAGTGTGTGCATTGTTTCGACCTTGCCAGGCGATTGAAGTGAAGCGATTTTCCATCTTTTGTGCCGCCAAAAGCTGAATCAGTTCGTTACGAAGTGTAAAGTAACAAGTCGCGTAAGGCGAAAATACAACATTTAGTCAAGTAGCTGTCGAACTCACAGAATGAAACTGAACGCAATGCAACGCAGCAAGACCGTATACTCGTAGCATCGTCAGTCCACCGCGCACGGCAAAGGCAGTGAAATTGACAGGAAGAGCGGGGTAGTACTTGCGCTGAGAAGGATAGCACGCTTTTCTGTACCTCTCTTTGTTTTAACTTTCTGAGCGTGTTTTTAATCCAAACATATCATATCTATATGTTTTTGGAATCAGGAACCGATAGGGAATAAGATGAAAGTGTTTTTAAATTGATTTCAAAAATTTAATTTTGATAATAATTTTTATATATTTAATTTTCAGGGCTTGTTTTAATCCGAATATAACATATTTATATGTTTTTGGAATCAGCAAATGATGGAGAATAAGATGAACGTAAATTTGGATCGTTTTAGAAAAAAATAATTTTGTTTACAATTTTCAGATTTTTAATGACCAAAGTCATGAATTAATTTTTAGGCCACCAAGCTGAAATGCAATACCTAAGTCCGGGCTTCGTCGAAGACTACTTGATCAAAATTGCAACCAATTTGGTTGAAAAATGAGAGCGTGACAGTGCCGCCTCAACTTTCACGAAAAGCCGGATATGACGTCATCAAAGACATTTATCAAAAAAAGGAAAAAAACGTTCGGGGATATCATACCCAGGAACTTTCATGTCAAATTTCATAAAGATCGGTCTAGTAGTTTGGTCTGAATCGCTCTACACGCACGCACACACGCACGCACACACATACACCACGACCCTCGTTTCGATTCCCCCTCGATGTTAAAACATTTAGTCAAAACTTGACTAAATGTAAAAAGCCCGTCGCGGTGAGCCGATTTTCCAAATTATTGCCCATTTTCAAAGAGCTCACAGAATAGAGATATTAAAACAGACAAATCAAATCATTTGATTTGAAATGTGTAGCAAAAGGTCAATCCGTTTTTTCATGATGTAATCGAGAGAGCCATTAATGAAAATCACAGTTTGTTTGTTTGTTCGTTCATGGGTTGAAACTCCCTCGGCTTTTACGTGTATGTCCGTTTTTACCCCGCCATTTAGGCAGCGATACGCCGCTTTCGGAGGAAGCACGCTGGGTATTTTCGTGTTTCTATAACCCACCGAAGTCTGACATGGATTACAGGATCTTTTTTGTGCGCACTTGGTCTTGTGCTTGTGTGTACACACGGGGGTGTTCGGACACCGAGGAGAGTCTGCACACAAAGTTGACTCTGAGAAATAAATCTCTCGCCGAACGTGGGGACGAACTCACGCTGACAGCGGCCAACTGGATACAAATCCAGCGCGCTACCGATCGACTGAGCTACATCCCCGCCCTGAAAATCATAATAACTTCTTGAAGAATATTGCTTCCGAAGGCAGTGTATTTATTCCAACCTAGGAACATAATCCGTTATAGTGAACAGATCTAACAAGAAAGGCAAACGCTTAAATGTGTATGACCGGATCATAACCCTGTTTTGACCTTGAAATTTGACGACGCTCAACCACATTAATGTTTAGTTTTCTTGTGGGATGTATTGTTTTAGATGTAAATAGAGTGGTAGTTATTTGAGACCGTGTAAACTCCAGTCAAGGGTGTTTGTTTACATGCGCTTTAGTAAGGTACGACACAGAATGTGCGTGCTTTAGCTAGATTACAGTTTTTACTTTAATCTGCTTTGGGAAATGTGTACTATTAGGACTAAAATGTAAATTAATGTTGGACTCGTGACACAGGATAGTAGAAGATGAAAACCGCTTGCTTATTAAAGCCCCAGTCGTCTCAAATGGTTTACAGAACTATTTAAATCTTCTCGTGAAAAAAGCAGTACTAACCTTATCGAACACGTTCTCTTGCAATAACATTTAATAGCAATAAATGGCACAGTTCGTTTGAATGGCTGATTTAGCTCGCGTAAACCACACACCTGTTTTCGTGGTGTATCTAACCCCTGAGCCATCGTGAACCCGTGTGATCCACTTAACTTTCCTTTTTTTTCTAACAATTTAGTGGTCAGTTTGTGATTTCAATCCGACTGGCTGTATCTGCAATAGCACGTTATTGTCCACCTCTGAATCTAAATCGCAACAAACGGCTGTGAGTAACACGAACTGAGCAGTGGCGGTTGACTGTTCGAAGAAACTGGCGACATGCAGAACATTCGTCTGCTACGAGAAACACGTTCCTGGCTATCTTTTTTTAAACTTTCAAAACTTCGAGTTGTACTAATCTTGTCTTGATGAAAAAAGAATTATTTTATGATTTAAGAATGTTTGTGTAACAAGCTGTCAATTTGAAATTGAGATTTTAAAAGTTAGGTGTAGCCCCAGATCGCGCCGTCCGATTGTCTGGCCACACAAAAATGAATTCTTTGAAAATGGCTCGCTCTAGGATGTTCTCAAGCGGTGAGTGTTTAAACGAAACCGGGGTGTTTGTACTGTGTGTAAAAGCCTGACAGTGACAGTGTCTGCACATGTGATGGTTTACGGGAGGCTGACTGTGCCTTTAATGTTTATATAATTATTTAGCAAAGTTACGGAACACTTTCTGGCAATTCATTGCAGGTGTCTCTTAATGACAGTACAGCGAATGTCCCTTGAACATTTTAAGGTCCAGATCGTCAGAACACGTTCCCAAATTGGCTCCTTATGTGCTGATTCTTCAGTTTACACGGGAAACGACTATCCCTCCACTAAGTCACATACCAAAATTCAAAACCCTGACTGCTTGCTGGGGTGAGTTTGAATATGTTGATGAATTAATGTTGGAATAAGGCACCAGTGCCTTACACGAAAATAATTCTTTAACAAGAAGGGCAAAGCCCATACGACTCACATGCTTGACCTTGACCTTTACATGACCTTGACCTTCAGCTAAACCTAGCAATGACATCATACACTAAGAACTGCTTTACACATTTTTCCTACCAAAATACATGCAAGGTCATCCAAGGTCATGCAACACAAAGCTGTTAATTCAAGACATAGGAAGTACAATGGGGCTTATTGGCTCTTTCTACCATGAGATATGGTCACTTTTAGTGGTTCACTACCTTATTTTGGTCACATTTCATAAGGGTCAAAGTGACCTTGACCTTGATCATATGTGACCAAATGTGTCTTATGATGAAAGCATAACATGTGCCCCACATAATTTTTAAGTTTAAAACAGTTATCTTCCATAGTTCAGGGTCAAGGTCACTTCAAAATATGTATACAATCCAACTTTGAAGAGCTCCTGTGACCTTGACCTTGAAGCAAGGTAAACCAAACTGGTATTAAAAGATGGGGCTTACTTTGCCCTATATATCATATATAGGTGAGGTATTAAATCTCAAAAACTTCAAAGAAATGTGAAAAATGTGAAAAAAAGCTGGTTTTTAGACAACATTTATGGCCCCTGCGACCTTGACCTTGAAGCAAGGTCAAGATGCTATGTATTTTTTTGGGGCCTTGTCATCATACACCATCTTGCCAAATTTGGTACTGATAGACTGAATAGTGTCCAAGAAATATCCAACGTTAAAGTTTTCCGGACGGACGGACGGCCGGACGGACGGCCGGACGGACGGGGGGGGGGGGGGACGGACGGACGGACGGACGACTCGGGTGAGTACATAGATTCACTTTTGCTTCGCATGTGAGTCAAAAATGACCACTGTGCACAAACAGCACCGATGCTGTTTATTGTTGGTATGTGACCAAGTGGAGGGGTGGTTTTATCCCAGGTCAAGCATGACAAGATCTGAGACGGTGAGATGAACTGTTTACACCGATGTTGTTTATTGTTGGTATGTGACCAAGTGGAGGGGTGGTTTTATCCCAGGTCAAGCATGACAAGATCTGAGACGGTGAGATGAACTGTTTACACCGATGTTGTTTATTGTTGGTATGTGACCAAGTGGAGGGGTGGTTTTATCCCAGGTCAAGCATGACAAGATCTGAGACGGTGAGATGAACTGTTTACACGAGGCGAGGTGGGTCTTGGGGTTGGTTTTGTTCACGGACGGACCCATGCATACAGAGATTGTTCAGAACGAATACTCACCGATTACATCATACAGGTAAACAGGTGAGGCAAAATCGCTTCAGAACTCCAATAGTGTGAGATTATCCGTGTCATGAATGATTTTTAGAGCGCGCTAAAAGCAAAAGAGGTGCTGCTTTCCTATGTGTGACACAAAAACTGCCAAACTGAATACGCCAAACTTTGTGATCTCGATCGTCTGTATTCAGTGACACTTAGTTCCAACAGTCGCACAGCTGTGTCTGAATAGATCTGCTTTGCATCAGTCATTTCAACTTTTCTTCTTGTAGATTCAAATTCTTCGTTACTGTGTGTGCTTGTTTTCCGACTTTGAAGGGTTATACATTGCTTGCATGGGTAGGAAAAAGCATTGTCCATACTACAATATCCTCATACCCTACCCTTACTCTTACTTATACCACCTACTTTGCTTTTTGACTGATGCAGAATATTCACTTGTCGCAAACCTGACCTTTGGTAATGGAAAACAAGTCGCGTAAGGCGAAAATACAATATTTAGTCAAGTAGCTGTCGAACTCACAGAATGAAACTGAACGCAATGCCATTTTTCAGCAAGACCGTATACTCGTAGCATCGTCAGTCCACCGCTCATGGCAAAGGCAGTGAAATTGACAAGAAGAGCGGGGTAGTAGTTGCGCTAAGAAGGATAGCACGCTTTTCTGTACCTCTCTTTGTTTTAACTTTCTGAGCGTGTTTTTAATCCAAACATATCATATCTATATGTTTTTGGAATCAGGAACCGACAAGGAATAAGATGAAAGTGTTTTTAAATTGATTTGGACAATTTAATTTTGATAATAATTTTTATATATTTAATTTTCAGAGCTTGTTTTTAATCCGAATATAACATATTTATATGTTTTTGGAATCAGCAAATGATGGAGAATAAGATAAACGTAAATTTGGATCGTTTTATAAATTTTTATTTTTTTTTTACAATTTTCAGATTTTTAATGACCAAAGTCATTAATTATTTTTTAAGCCACCAAGCTGAAATGCAATACCGAAGTCCGGGCTTTGTCGAAGATTACTTGACCAAAATTTCAACCAATTTGGTTGAAAAATGAGGGCGTGACAGTGCCGCCTCAACTTTCACGAAAAGCCGGATATGACGTCATCAAAGACATTTATCAAAAAAATGAAAAAACGTTCGGGGATTTCATACCCAGGAACTCTCATGTCAAATTTCATAAAGATCGGTCCAGTAGTTTAGTCTGAATCGCTCTACACACACACACACACACACACACACACACACACACACACACACACACACACACACACAAACACACGCACATACACCACGACCCTCGTTTCGATTCCCCCTCGATGTTAAAATATTTAGTCAAAACTTGACTAAATATAAAAACCAAGCCCAGTGGTAAAAGTGCTGATTCTATTACTTTCTCAATTTTTTTTTAACATACAATGTTACATTAAGTGTATCCAGGTTTCAGAATACTTCTTCATCTGTTAGATAGTTGACTTCGTACAAAAAAGACCTTCAATTTAGGGTATCATATGTTTAGCTTGAAAAGCAACGATATTTCGTTTGTACATTTTTTGAGAATTTAGCGTTATACATCTAGATCGCGTTATATTTCAGTAAGCTGAAAAAACTTCTTGAATGCACTTTTCAGGTCAAATTTGATACTTTTTTTCATAACAACATTTCTCCTAATAAAATGATAAAAAAAAATCAAATTGTTCTAACTTTTTTCAATTTGTCAGTCTGTACAGACTCCCCAGTTTAAAAAACAAGAAGGGCAAAGCCCATACGACTCACATGCTTGACCTTGACCTTTACATGACCTTGACCTTCAGGGTCAAGGTCAAATAACTAAACCTAGCAATGACATCATACACTAAGAACTGCTTTACACATTTTTCCTACCAAAATACATGTGACCTTGACCCAAGGTCAAGGTAATCCAAGGTCATGCAACACAAAGCTGTTAATTCAAGACATAGGAAGTACAATGGTGCTTATTGGCTCTTTCTACCATGAGATATGGTCACTTTTAGTGGTTCACTACCTTATTTTGGTCACATTTCATAAGGGTCAAAGTGACCTTGACCTTGATCATATGTGATTAAATGTGTCTCATAATAAAAGCATAACATGTGCCCCACATAATTTTTAAGTTTGAAACAGTTATCTTCCATAGTTCAGGGTCAAGGTCACTTCAAAATATGTATACAATCCAACTTTGAAGAGCTCCTGTGACCTTGACCTTGAAGCAAGGTAAACCAAACTGGTATCAAAAGATGGGGCTTACTTTGCCCTATATATCATATATAGGTGAGGTATTGAATCTCAAAAACTTCAGAGAAAATGAGAAAAATGTGAAAAAGAGCTCTTTTTTAGGCAACATTTATGGCCCCTGCGACCTTGACCTTGAAGCAAGGTCAAGATGCTATGTATGTTTTTTGGGGCCTTGTCATCATACACCATCTTGCCAAATTTGGTACTGATAGACTGAATAGTGTCCAAGAAATATCCAACGTTAAAGTTTTCCGGACGGACGTCCGGACGGACGACTCGGGTGAGTACATATACTCCGTCACGGCGGAGGGCTGGCCGTGCACCCAAAAGCGGACTCAACCAAATGGGTATTTTTTGAAAGCTTGGGGCCTGCCGAACATAATAATCGATGTTAACAAGAAATATTCAAGGGCGCACTTTCTCTTTTCAGTCAAAATTCAACTATACCCTGAAGAGTGATGCACGAGCATTTCAGACGCTTGCCTCTGAAAAAAGAAGTTCTCAGCCAAATTACGAACTCAAACTGGTACGTTTTACATATAAATGTGTTAGTTGGTATCTTTTGATTATCACAAAACATTTGCGACTGCTTTGGCCGAGGATGCTGGTGACAGTATCATTATTATGAACCCTACCCTAAATCCAGGAAAGACGTCGTCCAAAATGTAGGTAAGTTTTGATTAAAAATAAATTCACACAAGACTAGTATTGTTGTTTGGCTTCAATGGATATATTTTCGTCAAGTATGATGTCTTTACATAATATCTGTATAATATGAATGGATTTGAACCATATACTATGTCACTATGACCTTCCAATCTTCCTAACCCCCAGCCCAGTAAAGCGTGCGAGACGTTTCCTGAACAAATGTCGCTTTGTGGTGCGAGTTCAGTGTGACATGATTAGTTTCCAGAACCCCATTTCTGACTTTCGAAGTTTATCTACATACATTTAGCAATGCACGAGCAAAATATGACAACTTAATGGTGCCTTTTGGTTTAATGCTATGGTAAAAAATCCTAGTGATAGTGTTTACAGCTTGAAACAAAACATAACAGAGGGGAGTAGTCTTCCTCAATCTGGTTCAGAGCATAATGTATTTCTATTTTCAGAGGTAGCATTATTTCTGATAAGAGCTAGAGCCAATATAATGATGCTGAATATTTGAAAAATGAACTTTGTGACTCATCTGAGTAGCAAGAGAGCCTTCGTGATCGTCAGCGTAAGGCTGGCTGTCTTCAAGGCAATTCCTAGATGAACAACTTAACACTGCGTTCGATTATTCGCCCGTTTCTTAAGCTAGAGCTTTGAAACTTTACACGCGTCTAGGGCTACATGAACGCTTTACAATACATACAATATAGTTGACTCTCGCGTTATTTAAAGGTCACAACAAGGTCATTACCAGGCAAAAACGAGGGAAAACCGACGGAAAGTACCATTTTCTGCAACTGTTTGTTAGAAAAAGCTTTCAAATTCAATTATTTTTGGGGGATTAACGCATCTCTAGACATGACAATCATCCGATTATCAGACATCAATTGTGGAGGTCACGACAAGGTCATTACCAGGCAAAAACGAGGGAAAACCGAGGGAAAATACCATTTTCTGCAACTTGTGTGAAAGTAAAAGCTTTCAAACTCCATCCTCTTCTGGTATTGGCGCATCTCTAGGCATGACAATCATCTGATTAACAGTCCTCAATTTTCAAGGGTACAACCAGGTCATTACCAGATAGAACCGAGAGAAAACCGAGAAAAAATACCATTTTCTACAACTTTTTTGTAAGAGCTTATAAACTCCATCTTCTTCTGGGATTAGCGCTGATTTCTATGACCCTGAAGTCCGAGGAAAGTTTTCTTGGCCCATGCCTAGTTTGAAGGTCATGACAAGGTCAAGTTTACACGTTTTCTATTTGTGTTCGGCTATTTTCTAAGCTAAAGCTGTTGAGGCAGATTCATGACATCTTCCTTCGCCCACAGGGGCTCTAGGGGGGTGGGCGGGGCTGGATGTAATAGGGGTAGAAGAGAAGGGGAGAGAGAAGAAAAAGTCAATGTTAAGGTGTTCATCTACCGATAAGCCTTGCGGTCTGCAAGCCGGACTCTGAGGATCACACCGGCCGTCCTGGCACTCAGACGAGTCATAAAGTTGATATATTTTCCGTCGTTTTACCCAGTAATGACCTTGTTGTGTGACCTTTAAATATTACGAGAGTCAACAATATTTGTTTCATGTATTATAATGCCCTAGACGTGTGTAAAATCCCATCCTTGTCATGACCTTCAAACACTGCATGGGTCAAGAAAACTTTCCAAAGACTTCAGGGTCATTGAAATCAGCGCTAATCCTGGAAGAAGATGGAGTTTATAAGCTCTTACTTACAAAAAAGTTGCAGAAAATGGTATTTTCCCTCGGTTTTCCATCGGTTTTATCTGGTAATGACCTTGTTGTGACCTTGAAAATTGAGGACTGTTAATCAGATGATTGTCATGTCTAGAGATGCGCCAATACCAGAAGAAGATGGAGTTTGAAAGCATTTACTTACACACAAGATGCGTTAATCCCCCAAAAATAATTGAATTTGAAAGCTTTTTCTAACAAACAGTTGCAGAAAATGGTATTTTCCCTCGGGTTTCCCTCGTTTTTACCCGGTAATGACCTTGTCGTGACCTCCACAATTGATGTCTGATAATTGGATGATTGTCATGTCTAAAGATGCATTAATCCCAGGAAACAATTGAATTTGAAATCTTTTTCTTGCAAACAGTTGCAGAAAATGGTACTTTCCCTCGGTTTTCCCTCGTTTTTGCCTGGTAATGACCTTGTTGTGACATTTAAATAACGCGAGAGTCAACTATATTTTACGTATTGTAAAGCGTACATGTAGCCCTAGACGCGTGTAAAGTCTCAAAGCTCTAGCTTAAGAAACGGGCGAATAATCGAACGCAGTGTTAAGTTGTTCATCTAGGAATTGCCTTGAAGACAGGCAGCCTTACGCTGACGATCACGAAGGCTCTCTTGCTACTCAGATGAGTCACAAAGTTCATTTTTCAAATATTCAGCATCATTATATTGGCTCTAGCTCTTATCAGAAATAATGCTACCTCTGAAAATAGAAATACATTATGCTCTGAACCAGATTGAGGAAGACTATTCCCATCTGTTATGTTTTGTTTCAAGCTGTAAACACTATCACCAGCAATTTTACCATAGCATTAAACCAAAAGGCACCATTAAGTTGTCATATTTTGCTCGTGCATTGCTAAATGTATGTAGATAAACTTTGAAAGTCAGAAATGGGGTTCTGGAAACTAATCATGTCACACTGAACTCGCACCACAAAGCGACATTTTTTCAGGAAACGTCTCGCACGCTTTACTGGGCTGGGGGTTAGGAAGATTGGGAGGTCATAATGACATAGTATATGGTTCAAATCCATTCATATTATACAGATATTATGTAAAGACATCATACTTGACGAAAATATATCCATTGAAGCCAAACAACAATACTAGTCTTGTGTGAATTTATTTTTAATCAAAACTTACCTACATTTTGGACGACGTCTTTCCTGGATTTAGGGTAGGGTTCATAATAATGATACTGTCACCAGCATCCTCCGCCAAAGCAGTCGCAAATTGTTTTGTGATAATCAAAAGATACCAACTAACACATTTATATGTAAAACGTACCAGTTTGAGTTCGTAATTTGGCTGAGAACTTCTTTTTTCAGAGGCAAGCGTCTGAAATGCTCGTGCATCACTCTTCAGGGTATAGTTGAATTTTGACTGAGAAGAGAAAGTGCGCCCTTGAATATTTCTTGTTAACATCGATTTTTATGTTTGGCAGGCCCCAAGCTTTCAAAAAATACCCATTTGGTAGAGTCCGCTTTTGGGTGCACGGTCAGCCCTCCGCCGTGACGGAGTATTAGACTCACTTTTGCTTCGCATGTGAGTCAAAAAGGGATTCTTGCCCGCTTTTAAAGTTTAATAACTCACAATGTATCAACCGTACAAATTTCATATTTTGTACAACACTTGTAAAAGTACTTTGACATACACAACATAACTTACAGGACAGCTGTTCAATTTTAAAGGTAATTACAGCACTGTAAAAATGCCTCGATATGCACTTTTTACCCTTGAGACAATGGGCCTCCAGTGTTCTAGATGGACGAACGTGTAGCAAAGACATGTACGTGTACGTGTAGATATTGCGTCACCCGTGACTCATTTTTTTCCCCAATGTTCCAAATGCATACGTTGTTTTGCTCCCACCAAGACTGCAGATCTTGGAAAACGCGTGACGTAAAAACGAGATTTGATGACGTTATCCGTACACGTTCCCGTACACGTCCTGAAAAGTGCTGATCTAGATAGTACGGAGATTTAAGAAACGAAACGTTGGGACGTTTCGTTTTGAAGTTGTGGTAAACGTCATTATTTCGGGGGTCTCTCGCTGGAAAGGTGAAGGTCAACTGAAACGGAACGTGGAACGTCAAAACGCAGTCACGTTTTCCACCCCCAAAAAACGAACAATATTTCGTCAACTTTTGTGAGTATTTTTGCACACTAACAGTTTTATTTGTTGGCCATTTTATGCATTGCGAGATTCATCAACCCTTTCACAGTCTTTCAGCGCTGAGAATGTGTTCATTGGAGGTAGACAACTGTTGTGAACTGAAATATTTTGAAGGGTGCTGATCCTGGTACATTTATCCAACTTCATGGTGAGAAAGCAAATGGCGAAGCAGAAGTAGGTCATCGCATCGAATTTTTATTCTGGCTTCGTATGTGATCAGGTGCATGAATTGAAAAATGTGAAGCTCTTGTGCGTGCAATGCGAGTATGTCAATCCTTTATTGACTCGTGGAGTTGAAATTATGCCATGCCCAGTCAGCGGATCATATCCTGCCATGCCCGGCCTTTCATTCCGAAACGAAACGTGAATACATCTAAATCTTGTCTGCGGCCTATGCCGTCTCGTTACACGTTCCGTTTCGCGGGGTGACTCATTCACCAAACGAAACGAGCTGCAAAACGAAACGTGCTGTTTCTTAAATCTCGCTATTGTAAGGGATATCTAAACAGTTCCGACGTTTACATGGAACAAAGAAGGAAAATCACGTGACCGCACAGACGCCTCTCATTGGCTGCGTCATGTTTTCGAGGAAACAAATCGTCTGCAACACAGCTTTGCGTATGTTCTGCGACTGATGAGTCATACACTTGTGTTTATTTTGTTGATTTGTCGATGTAAATTCAGCGATTATCGATTTTAACAATGGCATGTCACTGCCCGATGATTGATTGTGACAACGGCAGCTACCGTCTTCAAAATGGAAAGCTAAACTTTGCAAAATTCACCAGGTTCCACACGAGTCTGTGGTGTTCATGCCAACCACCGTTCAGGTAAGCGCAACACTGTAACAGTTCTTGATCAACTTATTTTATTGTCTGACATTCATGCGATTTATTGGTTTTTTTTCTGCAAATTCCATAGCATGATTACAAAACCGTTTAGCTAGACCTGCATTTATACAGCTTTGAATGTTACAAAAACTGCACACCGGCACTGCATGAAATACTTGTTTGGATCTGCCGTGTATGAGGTCAAAAAATGTGGCTAACTTTCTGTGTCAGTGTGTTTCCGTTTCTTGTTTTCATATTTAGTCAAGTTTTGACTAAATATTTTAACATCGAGGGGGAATCGAAACGAGGGTCGTGGTGACCAGGTGTATGTGCGTGTGTCTGTGTGTGTGTGTGTGTGTGTGTGTGTGTGTAGAGCGATTCAGACTAAACTACTGGACCGATCTTTATGAAATTTGACATGAGAGTTTCTGGGTATGAAATCCCCATACGTTTTTTTCATTTTTTTGATAAATGTCTTTGATGACGTCATATCCGGCTTTTCGTGAAAGTTGAGGCGGCACTGTCACGCCCTCATTTTTCAACCAAATTGGTTGAAATTTTGGTCAAGTAATCTTCGACGAAGCCCGGGGTTCGGTATTGCATTTCAGCTTGGTGGCTTAAAAATTAATTAATGACTTTGGTCATTAAAAATCTGAAAATTGTAAAAAAAAAATAAAAATTTATAAAACGATCCAAATTTACGTTTATCTTATTCTCCATCATTTGCTGATTCCAAAAACATATAAATATGTTATATTCGGATTAAAAACAAGCTCTGAAAATTAAATATATAAAAATTATTATCAAAATTAAATTGTCCAAATCAATTTAAAAACACTTTCATCTTATTCCTTGTTGGTTCCTGATTCCAAAAACATATAGATATGATATGTTTGGATTAAAAACACGCTCAGAAAGTTAAAACAAAGAGAGGTACAGAAAAGCGTGCTATCCTTCTTAGCGCAACTACTACCCCGCTCTTCTTGTCAATTTCACTGCCTTTGCCATGAGCGGTGGACTGACGATGCTACGAGTATACGGTCTTGCTGAAAAATGGCAGCTACTTGACTAAATATTGTATTTTCGCCTTACGCGACTTGTTTTGTTTTACTCCATGTTGTTAGAGCATGGCTGTGATTAAAAAGCAATAAAAATTGCTTTGTAGAGCCATAAATTGTTAAATCTGATATGCATCTGTCTGTTTTCAACAGCTTGCATCCGCATCCAACACACAAGAAGAAACCAGCACAACGAGATTAAAGTGGATTCGACTCATCAGCCGTGTAGACGGAAGGCACAAGCTTTTTTTTCACCTGCAAAAGATGCAAGGGTTTGTTCTCAACACTTTCTTGATGGCACACCAACTGCAGAGGATTTCAACACAGAGTAAGTTTTTTTTTTTTAATAACTTTCTTGTTATATTTTGTGTGTGTAGGCCTACGCAGTAAAGAAGATGGGAAGGTGTTGAATGTATTTGTTCACACATGCTGTTCCTAGTATCACTATCATGTGTCTGTGCCTTACAGCTTGAGTGATTTAATTGACTTTTCGTCTGTTCGTGTGTTCTGAAATCTGACCAAGAATGAATGTGGGAAGCCAAGCTAAGTTTTATGTGGGTGGTTTGTTTCCAGAGTGCGATTTGATCAACATTAGGAGAGCTCTCCATAGAAGCCAAAGGAACAAAAACAAGTGTACCGGGGAATTCACAGAGGGAGTTCTGTATTGCACTGAAAATGACTACAGTGGGTCCAAATGACCACCTTTATAAGTTGAAGTTGGGGGCATTGAACCCAACCGGACAACATATGACATGTGGAGAACCCTGCATGAAGATGTAATGCTACCATAAATACTGACAGAATGAACCCTGTTTGGCAATGTTTCAGACAGCAAGAGTGCTGATAGACATACCCCGACCAGAGCACCGGCTAGGCAGAAGAAAATGGGCAATGCGAGATCTGGAATTCCAGTTTGAGGCGTGCTAGGCGCAAGGATCATCAAGGGAGAGGAATGGTGCAGCTAGTTGATTGCCAGAAAAGTGTGACTCTGGCCCTGAAAAAGACCCATTCGCAACAGAAACATTTCTGGGTGCTCTTGTTTTTGCTTATTTGTAGATTTTTTTATTTTTTATTTTTTGTTTTTGTTTTGGTATAAGCAGATGCCAACTTTATGCACACCCTTTATGCGCAATCTTATTGCAATGATTAAGCTGACTAAGGAGAACAATAGACTGAAGAGACAAGTGAGTGTGTTCAAACTACAGATTGCAAACATGGCTAAGAAAAAGAACGCAGACAGGAAAAATCCATGGTTATTCAGCAATCTGATTTCTCGCAGAACATATCATATTGCACTGGTATAGCCACGACCAGTCTCTTCCAATTAATTGATGTTTTTAGTGTCACCCTTTGTAACAAGAAGATGGCAGGAAAAAGTCAACAATTCTAAAAAGACAAAATGTTTAGCGATCAACCAATGAGTATTGACCCTAAACGTTATAGTATAGATGAGATGTTGTTTATGCAACAGAGAGGAGGATTAGACCTTGAGGATCTAGCCTATCGGTTTCGCTAATATAGGTAGAATAAAGTACATGTCACCTGGGTGGCCAAGAGCAACCTTAAACAATTTACTGGTTTGTTTTCATTTGTTTGAATGTTTCTCTCTTCTTCCTGCGCACAGTCTTCTCTCCATTTCATGTCCCCTGTGCATACCATAACATGTTCTGAGGAAATTTTTTTGTTTGGCTCACTTTTTGTGTGTGTCTTTATTGATGTTTGTATGATGCAATGAGTGTGTCAGAACAAAATCTGAGTTCTCGTACTTTGAAATGGAGAATGAGAGACAAGACAAAGCATTACAGCACAAAGTCAAACATATCAGCACTTGCAAACAAAATGCACACAATACAGTCAGCTCAAAAAACTTTACTTATGTTGATAAACGTTATCACTAGCAGCAGATCAAATCTGATGACTTCATCCACTTGGCAATGAACATATTGGGAAGAAAGATATCTAGTTTTATATATTTATATATATATATATACCAAAATCACACATGTAGTACAGTAAAAGTCATATCTATAATGGTGTACACAGGAACCTTCCTTTTCAGAACTCCAAACAATAATCTGATAAAAACAAAATCCAGTACAGAAAAAGAGGGAGTCTTAAAATGTAGGAAAATTTACATAGGTTTTGACAAGACAAACATTTATATTTTAGATGCGACCCACCCTACTACCTTTCAGGCTGAAAACTTTACAGAAACGAAGCAGCTGTTCAACAATGTTGCTCTGCCCATTACATGTGTAAAGAGTAGAGCTTAATGCCTGGATCTGGCAAAGCTTTTACATGAGTTGACAAATTGTTGAAATTAGAGTCGTCAGGATTGTTTACTTTGTGGAAGGGTTGCTCTCCTTGTTTATCTGTGGTTTTATAGTTAAGAGGAAAAAGCTGTTTTGTTAATACGGCTTTCCCTACTTCTACTAGTTCCTCCTCCTAAGTGCATCCTGTTGCTGTCTGGATCAAAACGGGCAACAGGATTGGATTACTTTGGGAACAGGAGGTTGTGATGGCTGGCTCTGGGTAACAGGTGGTTGTGATGGGTGACTCCTGGAGACACATAGAAGTCTCTTTCTGGTTTTGACAAAGATGCAATCAGGGGCTAGCTTCCTCCTCCAAAATGACTTGCAGCCTGTTGCACATGGTCAAAACACTGCCAAAAGGGAAAACAAGTCGCGTAAGGCGAAAATACAACATTTAGTCAAGTAGCTGTCGAACTCACAGAATGAAACTGAACGCAATGCCATTTTTCAGCAAGACCGTATACTCGTAGCATCGTCAGTCCACCGCTCATGGCAAAGGCAGTGAAATTGACAAGAAGAGCGGGGTAGTAGTTGCGCTAAGAAGGATAGCACGCTTTTCTGTACCTCTCTTTGTTTTAACTTTCTGAGCGTGTTTTTAATCCAAACATATCATATCTATATGTTTTTAGAATCAGGAACTGACAAGGAATAAGATGAAAGTGTTTTTAAATTGATTTCGACAATTTAATTTTGATAATAATTTTTATATATTTAATTTTCAGAGCTTGTTTTTAATCCAAATATAACATATTTATATGTTTTTGGAATCAGAAAATGATGGAAAATAAGATGAACGTAAATTTGGATCGTTTTATAAATTTGTATTTTTTTTTACAATTTTCAGATTTTTAATGACCAAAGTCATTATTTATTTTTTAAGCCACCAAGCTGAAATGCAATACCGAAGTCCGGCCTTTGTCGAAGATTACTTGACCAAAATTTCAACCAATTTGGTTGAAAAATGAGGGCGTGACAGTGCCGCCTCAACTTTCACGAAAAGCCGGATATGACGTCATCAAAGACATTTAAAAAAAAAATGAAAAAAACGTTCGTGGATTTAATACCCAGGAATTCTCATGTCAAATTTCATAAAGATCGGTCCAGTAGTTTATTCTGAATCGCTCTACACACACACAGACACACACACACACACGCACATACACCACGACCCTCGTCTCGATTCCCCCCTCTACGTTAAAACATTTAGTCAAAACTTGACTAAATGTAAAAAGAAAATAATCAATATGAGAAAGAGAAAGGAGACCACAACTTTTACTAAAGCATCATTTAGGACAATTTACCAAGTTGTACATAACAAATTGCTCACAAATTTGAGTGCAACTTGCATGAAGAGCATTGCAAAATTAAGACAGTTGCAGGGATGGCCAGATCTCAAAATCTTAACTTGCCAGACAGGCGATCGAGTCATTTCAAGAAAGTCCAGTCCACCAAAAAGAATTGCTTGCCGGGTACAAACCACAGTTGCTATAACTGCATTGTTTATAACGTTTTGAAACTAGAGTATACAACCAGAAGTGTTGCATTTGACGAGAATTTCACTAGCCAACCAGGCGAGTTGCCAAGCGGTTTTAACTAGCACAGCGGATTTTTTGTACTTGCCCCTGGCCATTAGTCAGATGATTTGACCATCCCTGAATTTAGAAAGTCTGTTCAGTCATTGCTAATTAACTGTATCACTATCAATATCACTGCACTTTTTTTTTTAAATTATATGTATATAACATATATTGCTGACAGCGACAGGCATAATGTTAGTGTGTAATAATACTAGTATGGTGGTTTTTCAGATTTTGACACATTCCCTGTTCACTGAAACCAAAATGTTGTTAGGCCGCACAAACCATCTTGCAATTCAACTTGAACCATTCTCTTTTTCAAAAGTAAAGTGCAAATATGATTTATTTAAAAAAAAGTGGAGAGGTTTCCTACCTGTAAAAGCCTTTCCTCCTTAAAACTCGTTGACGAGGCGATGCATGAGGTCGAGCTCACACTCACAGGCAGCCGGTGATGAAGATGCTTGGCCACAGGAATCGCCCATCTTGCTGCCTTTCAATCCAGTTGTGATGATGAATGGATCAGGATAAAGCACCCCTTTCACATACAACTTCTGCTTGTACTCCCGACGAAGCACCCTCTCTGCATTTTCTGCTTCACGGTCGACAGGAATCCCATCTCCCAAGTTCCAAAGCAGGAAAAGCTCTAAAACAAAAAGGCCTTGAGATCAAATCACAGTTTTTCGCACCTGTGGAAGGCATTCTTTTTTCCCCCTCATCACCATTTTGTATGTAAACTTACAAAATACTCACTGACCCAGCCAGAGGTAAGCTTAGCAGCTATACAAACTGGCAGTGGCAACCGGCTTGGTATGCATGTTTGTTGTTTCTTATAATCTTACCCACACGTCAGATTGAAAATGGAAAACTTTAGCATACACTATCGCAACATGTATGCATCACGAATCGGAATATAGTTATGCTTCATAGTAAGTTAGATTCCGTGGACAGATCAACGGCACTTATTCAAGTTTTTGACTTTAATCAACTGAAAAGTTAAGCGTATCTGAAGAGAGAGCACTTACTAAGTTACTGTTAGTGTTACAACTTGCAGGGCGGAAAACCGGTCTTGGGAATGAACAACACATCGCATCATTGCAAAGAGTAAATAACGAAAGAAATAAAACTTACCTAGCTACAAGTTCCTCGTGTGCACCTTCCACACTCTGTTTCCGTACACACGACAAGGTTTTCGATGCTTCAGTGCTCCACAGTCGCACCTTCTGGATGGAAATCTTGCTCAAATCGCACATGTTTCAAGTTGCTGAGAAGCTTGAACGACGCGTTGTTAACTCGAAAAAATGCTACGCATGCGCACTGTCGCAATGGCCGCGGAACTGTTTAGTGGTGTATTGTTTGCACACACCCTATGCCAACGTATGCCAAGCTACTCACCAAATTTGAGCTCAATTGACCCTAGAGTACCAGAGATACAAATCTTAGCTGTAGACAAAAAACCAAACAAACAAACACACAGACAAATAAACAAACACACACACAAACACTGAAACAGACAGAGTGAAACCTAACCCCCTTTATTACACAAAGGCGGCTTAAAAAGGGTATAGCGTACCATGCCCATCAACCGGCTGCAATTCTCGGCGAACTATGGTGAAGACCTCAATGGTGTAGACGCCCCCCATGTCAATCTCGGTCCAGGGCCTAATGTCTGCGTCGGATGTGTGCATGCAGTACTCCTCTTTGTTGTTATGTAAGAAACCGTCCGCCAACAAGCATGGTTTCCATTTGTGACTATACGTGCTGCTGGCCGATGCGGGCTTGTTGTACACAATGTTCACTGCAAACAAGGACACAGACTGACACAGTGACTGACACTGACCTTCATACCACAGGCACTCGACACTGTGATCCCGCCCACCTCGTGACGTGTGCCTGTGCTTCATACCAACAGGATAAATGAAGTTGTCATCATTTTCACGAGTTTTCATTCACAAGCACCTGGGAAATAAATGTCATGTTCCCCGGGGAATAAATCCCCGGTTACCATAGTTGCAGGAAGCCCTATTACATGGATAATCAAAAGCAAACCCAATAGAAACGCTCGAGGATTCTTCGGCTCTTTTCATTGGCGTTTCCCCAGACCTAAACAGACGACACTGCTTCGCCAAGTTCCAAATACGAACTGGCAAACTGGCAAATGTAAACAAAAAACAAAACTACCTCATCAAAGGTCATACATTTATGCTTTATCGCAAACAAATGAAACCTATCGATATGTTTTATTTTCTCACAAAGTCATGGAGTGCGTGTATCTCTGTTTGGAGAAACACGAACGTCAAGTTTAAGTCAAACCAATTGACCCCTGACACACACATTTTGACCCGTGCACAAGACGTTGTATCGATAAACTAAGCGCAAATAAAAAAATAATAATAAAAAAGCAAAGAACATAGCAACAAGAAATGAAGACATCTGACAAAGCCGAGCAAGCAGAATGACAAGTCTAATGAAAAACAGAGAGGCAATGAGAAACAAGATCGCGATTATCTTTCCTTCGCGGCACGACGCAAATCGTTTGTGTCCTTTGACCCAATTCGTGCAGTGCTGCACGATGCAAATCTTCTGTGACCTTTGACTCAACGTAACTTTAATATTCGATTACTAATATTTACCACTGAAAACCGAGGGGTGGAATACCGAGAGGGGCAGGGTGGTAGGGCGATGGTGAAATGTAATGAAGAGACACGTGTAGCAATAAGAGAAAACCGATTCTGCAATAACACAAACAAGAACAAAAAAAACAACACTGACCTATATAAATATTTAATCAATAATATGATCGTCTGCGTTGCAGGTGTGCAAGTGACGGGTTGGGGGGGGGGGGGGTAACTTGATCATTAATTTGTGTGTGTCAGTGTTTGTGTTCGACGTTCATGGACTGATTGTGAGGGAGGGGGAGGGTGGGGTGGGGTGTGTTTCAGGTTTTGGTGTGGGTATGAAACGAGCAAAACAATACCCACACCACAAAATCTTGGAGGCAAAAAACACTCGCCGTCGCATCATTTTGTCCGCACAATATTATATGCACCAACAACCGGAAAGAAAGGTGACAATGGAAAAAGACTTTGCTTCCTGCGATTCCTTGCCCCCGACTCGAACGTCGCACGATAATCCACATAACAGATCTGTTGTGAGATGGTCAACGCTGACTGTGCAAGCAAATCACCTCGTTTGAAATACGACAATCCCATCGCTCGAATGCAACATGTGGGCACTATCGTCTCAAAGGCGCTTACTGTTGGTTTCACACACCACTCTGTTGTCGGAACCTACAGAACTTCGCATCCTCAAACCTGACATACTTGTCTCAACATTATAAACTCAAATCACACACAGTAAGTTGCTTTCGCACGCCAGCTTTGAACAACGTGCTGGAGCCCCGAACATGCATTATAATAACAGAATTCGCGTTTCAAACCATGGCTCCCTGTGTTGATTTTTCACTTAATGTTGAACCACCAAAATGATGACAAAACCGATGTTTGATGGTTTGTTGCCAGGGGTGTTATGTATGAGTGACGTCGAAAGTACACGCCGACTTCAGCGAAGTCATGACTAGACTTGAAAGTCGCCGCCTACCGCAGGCGCTCAGTCGGTATGCACAGGTGACGACCAGACCGCCGACTTTCAAGTTGCCGTGTAAAGCAAGGTCACCAGTCAATCTATTTTTATAACGAGGAATTCCTTCCTTTGCGCATGCGCTAGGGTCATTCGATAACATCCTCCCGCTTCCTCGCACGGGGAGTTCGACTATTCAGAGACGGAGAGCAGTGAAATATGGGTCAGTGGGACGGCGAGCGTGGAGAATTAATGGAGGCGCAAAACGAGCAAGAGGGTGCCTGTCGCGTAAAAGCTGAGAGTCAAAAACGGCACCAGTGAAATATGGGTCAGTGCTACTTTGCTCTGAAACGAATCAAAGATGTCTTCGCTAATCTTATCGGTGTTGGTTCTAAAATAATATGACAAGGGAAGTGAATCTCGCAACAACAACAAATTTTTTTAGTCCAGCACTTCCAACTATTGGGTTCTGTCTAAAAACGATTTTGGCGAAAAAATTCGTCGACTTTGATGGCGGATAACCATGAAAATGGCCATTCTGTTCACTGAAGTCGGCGTGTAAACCATTTAGACGACCTCCGGAGCACGTCTAAATTTAGTCGCCAGTTTCGGTGGTACAAGCGTGTAGTCGCCACCCGTGCATACCGTGTATCTCGCGGTTGGCGGCACTCGCTGTTTGCACGCCGCCTAAACGTTTAGACGTCACTCATGCATAACACCCCAGACCAGCTTTTTTGTCGGTCCTCGGGGGGCATATCGACTTTTGTTTCATATTTATTGACCGCGGCCTTCGGCCTTGGTCAATAAATATGAAACAAAAGACGATATGCTCCCCCTCGGACCGACAAAAAAGCTGGTCTGTCAACAACCCATCAAACATCTTATATTGTCTAAAGGTTTCAGGGGAGGGAGAGAGAGGGGTTACTTGACAAAAAGTGCATTATCTACAAGTAAATGTTAACTGTTGGCTGCAGTCTTCTTCTTCTTCTTTTTCTTCTTCTTCTTCTTCTTCTTCTTCTTCTTCGTTTGTGGGCTGAAACTCCCACATACACTCGTGTTTTTGCACGAGTGGATTTGTACGTGTATGACCGTTTTTACCCCGCCATTTAGGCAGCCATACGCCGCTTTCGGAGGAAGCATGCTGGGTGTTTTCGTATGTATCTATAACCCACCGAACTCTGACATGGATTACAGGATCTTTTCCGTGCGCACTTGGCCTTGTGCGTGCGTGTACACACGAAGGGGGATAAGCCACTAGCAGGTCTGCACATAAGTTAACCCACCAGGCGGCCGCGGCCGGGATTCGAACTCACGACCTTCTGATTAAGAGGCCAACGTATGACCACCCCGCCACAGCGCCCGTCTATAGGCCCATTGCAGAAACTCAAGTTAACAACAGCATTTCTACTCGGCGCGCGCGGTATGAGAATCACGGGTCGTAACTCTCTGGAATTGGTCATCCGCCGCCATGTTGGATGCCTTGCACGATCTCTGACAGTGCTTGAGCGTTGGGTGGCGACTCGACAAAAATGAAAATGACACGTTGTGTGGCCAAAAACTGCAGTCAGCAGGCACACTTTAGGATCCCTAAAGTTGTTTACCATCAGGGTGACAACTGGAAGGAAGTTACTGAGCGGAGAAGACGATTATGTAGAGGTTACATGCCGAGTCTCAGTGATTATTAAAAATAATGGTCGAAGTTAGCGGATCATGAAAAATGCGAGCTTTAGCGAGCTTTTTCATGACCGCGAACTGAGACCATTATTTTTTATAATCACTGAGACGAGGTGTGTAACCTCTTTATTCCTCCTTTCTTCAGTTATTCAAAGAAAAGAGGAGTTTTTTTGCGAAAGTTTGATCGAATCCTATTCTCTCAACCAGTCAACCTGCGCAGGCGATCGATTAATGCGCTGTTATATAGTTCCGTGCAAATCATTCCATTCTGTTAACACTTCTTGTCAGTTTTCCTATTTTGGGCTAAAATCAAGTACACAGATATGCTGTTATTCTGCTGTGGCGGCAAAGGCAGATATTGTGTGTTCTGTATATGTTTTGGTATCGGTTAAGATAATGTTCTTTCGTCAAATGGGACTAGCAGACGAACTTTTGCACCCGTGTTCCAACGTTAAAAACTGTATGAAGTTAAGTTTTCTGGGGAAAATAGTGTATGAAACCGCTTTATGTTGTTTAAATTGATGAGATGTGTGCATTTGGTTGCGTGTGATCTGTTTATTAAATGAAATATTGTTGAAAACTGACCGTCGGATTGCAGTCTGTTGTCGAAGAAACTGAGTGAAAAGAAGGGGAACTACTCTTGTCGCTAGACAAAGTATGAGTTACTTGCCTTGGGAAATTGCTTGTGATGAACGTCTGATCTAAATTCAGAAAACAACCGAACTCAAGGATTTTATATGGAGATTCATGTGTTCAGGCCTGTAGTTGTTAATTTAAATGCTGTATGTTTGTATTGTTTGCTCCAGAGATGTATACTTCGTACATTAGAGCGTTCGGAACTTTTCAGTCGCAAAAAGTAGTACCGAAACAGAACAGCTTCTCAACCCATTGCACTATCGAGGATTCAGGCTGTTGCTGGGTCGTTATTTGTTTGGTTGCTGGGTCATTATCGAAAAATCACTACCCCCACAAGTTTACAGAGGTAAAGAAGCAGAGGGGGGAATAAAACTGGTTATTTTTTGCCGCGTGTGCAGTGCGCTAATCAACAATTGTCCATCGGTTGTGCCTTTAGAGTGAACACTGTGATAGGATTCTTTGAAAATTATACTTTGCAGTAGTTACCTGAGCTGCATTGTACCTCATTTGCCTGTCTTGAGAGCTTTATCTTGTGAATTTTGGTGCACTGGCCACTGTCTGCATGGTAATTTGAGATAAAGAATAAATAAATGAATATAATAATGTATTCTTGCTTTACTTTTTATGTTGTGCTGTTGTGTTAAAAAGGCAGATCCCCTTTGGACTCATGCATGCACAGTTTTCTTCATTTTGTCTACATACACAGTGAAATACGCAAAAAGAACAAGAGTGCAATGAAGAAAACTAACAAAGACGGCATCCAATATGGCGGCGCGAAGAGAGTATGAGCGGAGTTGTGCCCCTTCGGGCTAAAGCTAGCCGATCCATTTGATAACGTCACGCCGAGTAAGAAGAATGAATTGGACCTATTGGCTGCAGTCGACGCGCGATGATACGTGCTCCTTTTGGGCTTTTCCCACGAGCTGATGAGTGATGTTACTACATGTAATTGTAACACAAATAGATGAGGGGATTCTGGGGAAGTAACTTACTATAGTGCGGCAATCATGCAAACCTTGTTGCATATTACTGAACTTCCAAGGTTAAAGAAAACAATACGCGAAAGGCGAAATTACTACATTTAGTCAAGCTGTGGAACTCACAGAATGAACCTGAACGTAGTCCGCCGCTAGTGCAAAAGGCAGTGAAAGTGACGAGCCTGTTTGGCGCAGTAGCGGTTGCGCTGTGCTTCATAGCACGCTTTATACTGTCAAAACTTGACTAAATGTAACAAGTCGCGCAAGGCGAAAATACAACATTTAGTCAAGTCGCTGTCGAACTCACAGAATGAAACTGAACGCAATGCAACGCAGCAAGACCGTATACTCGTAGCTTCGTCAGAGACTGTAGAGTACACAGAGACGCTTCATTCGGCGCTGAAAATTGAAACAGGAAGCCCTGTGGCGCCACCACGCGGAAACATGTAAAAACCTACTTTCCCTTTCCACAGCAGTAGCGATATCGTGCAGCACAACCATGGCCGCACCAAAAAGAAAACACAGCGGGGCATGGTCTTTGGCCATCAATTGCTCAAACTCACATGCCAAAGGCTTCAGGATGTTCAAATTTCCTGAGGAAGCGAGCAAGTGAGGATTGTTTTTTTGTTTTTTTTCTCTCGTTAAATGTCGGAAAATCAGTAAAAAGTGTAGCGTCGAACTGCGTGTATTCTACCAGAACAGAGAAAACACACACTGTACACAAGCTCAACCGAATGTGATTGCGCAGTTGTTTAATTAACATCAGGCTTAATTTTGTTTTGAAGGACAACTGAACAATTGATTCTATTCTTCGTCCAAGCGCAAAAGTCGAAAACTTCTCAAACTAGAATACTTGTGACGATGCTGTTCAAAGTGTCATCCAGTCGGTCCGTACCTCGTTAATTCATCTCAATTCATGTGTGTGTGTGTGTGTGTGTGTGTGTGTGTGTGTGTGTGTGTGTGTGCGTGCGTGTGTGTGTGTGGGTGTGTGTGTGCGTGCGTGCGTGTGTGTGTGTGTGTGTGTGTGCCGTGTGTGTAACTGACTCAGAGAGAGAGAGAGAGAGAGAGAGAGAGAGAGAGAGAGAGAGAGAGAGAGAGAATGACAATGACAAATCTTTATTTTTCGAGGGTGACAAGAATAAGCATAGATATGCTTTTTTGCATCTGGCCCTCGCCCTAAAGAGGGACTAAACTATTTTACTATAACTATGACTAGGGAAAAAAAGAGAGAGAGAGAGAGAGAGAGAGAGAGAGAGAGAGAGAGCTTTCTGAACAAGAAAGAAGCAACCCGGATAAGAAATAAGACAATTATCGATCGATCAAGATTCTTTAATTAAAGTCAGCTAGGTCACAATAATGTTGTTTAAGTTGCTGTATTTTACAGTTTTCCTTACATGATAATTTCTTAGCACCGTGCAATTGACTACCCATTTCACTTTAGAGGTGCTGGGACGACGCCAAGTTGACTAAATGCCTTAGTTACCGATTTGACCGGGAACTATTTCGTTAACGATTTATTCCTGACATATTTTCTCAGGCTTAAGTGACCATGTATACAGTATGTATTTGTATTTGACTAAAACACACAAAAATAACGACGGTTAGTTCGTGAAAAGACACTGACTTGAATCATGTTTGCATAACTACAGCGATGCAGCGGGTATTGCCGCCTAAGTAAATTTGATTTAATTTTAATCTACACCATTTTCTGCGGTGTTTTTATGGTCATTTAAAAAGGATGTTCACAAACAAACATATTTTTTCGTTCAGTTACTTTTTGCAGCACTGTCAGCCGGACAGAACAGACAGTATGTTAATATAAACGTGATATAAACACAGCCGACAGCAGCCGCTATACGCGAACTTCCTTGTGCGGCAGGGAGTGGCTCTTTTCCCGCGCTGGGCTGGCCGGTCTCACTTTCGCACCGCAGCGCAAAGAAGGATGAAGCGTCTCTGTATACTCTATAGTCTCTGGTCCACCGCTCACGGCATAGGCAGTGAAATTGACAAGAAGAGCGGGGTAGTAGTTGCGCTGAGAAGGATAGCACGCTTTTCTGTACCTCTCTTCGTTTTAACTTTCTGAGCGTGTTTTTAATCCAAACATATCATATCTATATGTTTTTGGAATCCGGAACCGACAAGGAATAAGATTAATTGATTTGGAAAATTTAATTTTGGTAATAATTTTTATATATTTAATTTTCAGAGCTTGTTTTTAATCCAAATATAACATATTTATATGTTTTTGGAATTAGCAAATGATGGAGAATAAGATGAACGTAAATTTGGATCGTTTTATAAAAAAAATATTTTTTTTACAATTTTCCGATTTTTAATGACCAAAGTCATTAATTAATTTTTAAGCCACCAAGCTGAAATGCAATACCGAAGTCCGGGCTTCGTCGAACATTACTTGACCAAAATGTCAACCAATTTGGTTGAAAAATGAGGGCGTGACAGTGCCGCCTCAACTTTCACGAAAAGCCGGATATGACGTCATCAAAGACATTTATCAAAAACATGAAAAAAACATATGGGGATATCATACCCAGGAACTCTCATGTAAAATTTCATAAAGATCGGTCCAGTAGTTTAGTCTGCATCGCTCTACACACACACACACACACACACGCACAGACACACACACATACACCACACCCTCGTCTCGATTCCCCCCTCTACGTTAAAACATTTAGTCAAAACTTGACTAAATGTAACAAGTCGCGTAAGGCGAAAATACAATATTTAGTCAAGTAGCTGTCGAACTCACAGAATGAAACTGAACGCGATTAGTGTGTGTGTGTGTGTGTGTGTGTGTGTGTGTGTGTGTGTGTGCTACATCAGCAATCACAATTCAACTTACTTACGTACTGCCTTTCACGCCTGGTGGCGTGTAGGGCAGCGACAAAGGAATCACAATTCAAGCATAGATTAAAAGCATGGAAACCCATTCATCAGTTGATCAAGAAGCTATTCGATGCATGTTTGATGTCTATAATGGAACACGCAGATAAGACGCAAAACGATTGTTTTGACAAAATTATGAATGCAGATTCTTTCTTTTCAAGACCCATTTTGAATTATATTTAAGACGCCTGTATCGTGAGACTTGATTATGAAATTGGCATGACGCGCAAGTTGTTGACACTGTACTCTCCGTTTCGCACGTTTTTATCGTGGAGCGAAGAACGAAAGAACTGCTGAATTGTAAATTGGGAAGTACGCTCGCACACACACACACACACACCCACACACACACACACACATTTCACTGTGACAGAGCGAATGCGACTTCTGTCACCCCCACCCCACCCCCGGCTCTCTCTCTCTCTCTCTCTCTCTCTCTCTCTCTCTCTCTCTCTCTCTCTCTCTCTCCCTCTCTCTCTCTCCCTCTCTCTCTCTCTCTATTTCTTTCTCTCTCTCTCTCTATTTCTCTCTCCCTCTCTCTATTTCTTTCTCTCTCTCTCTCTCTATTTCTCTCTCTCTCTCTCTCTCTCTCTCTCTCTCTCTCTCTCTCTCTCTCTGCTCGCTCACATGTGTGTGTCTTTATCCGCCTGCCTGCCATAACGAGAGAGAGGGAAGGTAGTAGTGGTGGGGGATGTGAAATTAATCAAAAGTGATAGAGTGAGGGGTTAAACAGTGCAAGCCTACTTTAGCGCGGTAGTGGTTATGCTATGCTGCATAGCACGCTTTTCTGTACCTCTCTTCGTTTTAACTTTCTGAGCGTGTTTTTAATCCAAACATATTATATCTATATATTTTTGGAATCAGGAACCGACAAGGAATAAGATGAAAGTGTTTTTAAATTGATTTCGAAAAAAAAAATTTGATAATAATTTTTATATATTTAATTTTCAGAGCTTGTTTTTAATCCGAATATAACATATTTATATGTTTTTGGAATCAGCAAATGATGGAGAATAAGATAAACGAAAATTTGGATCGTTTTATAAATTTTTATTTTTTTTTACAATTTTCAGATTTTTAATGACCAAAGTCATTAATTAATTTTTAAGCCACCACGTTGAAATGCAATACCGAAATCCGGGCTTCGTCGAAGATTACTTGACCAAAATTTGAACCAATTTGGCTGAAAAATGAGGGCGTGACAGTGCCGCCTCAATTTTCACGAAAAGCCGGATACGACGTCATCAAAGACATTTATCAAAAAAATGAAAAAAACGTATGGGGATTTCATACCCAGGAACTCTCATGTCAAATTTCATAAAGATCGGTCCAGTAGTTTAGTCTGAAACGCTCTTCACACACACACACACACACACACGCACACACACACACACGCACACACACACACACACACACACACATACACCACGACCCTCGTCTCGATTCCCCCCTCGATGTTAAAACATTTAGTCAAAACTTGACTAAATTTAACAAGTCGCGTAAGGCGAAAATACAACATTTAGTCAAGTAGCTGTCGAACTCACAGAATGGAACTGAACGCAATGCCATTTTTCAGCAAGACCGTATACTCGTAGTAGTTTAGTGGCTAGAAGCGCTGACCAACAAGTGTTCAGATATTTTTCTAATTGTCGTTTCTAGATAGTAAAATATGTGCTGAAAACGGTCAGCTATCGCACCATCAAGAAATCGGTTCCCTAGTACCCCTTTAAGGCTCTGGAACCACCCCGGGTGGCAATATCGGGTCGCAACAAAGAGTGTTCCCCATAGCCGGAAAGAGCCTCAACCGTGAAAGATAGAAAGAAAGGTATTGAACAAAAAAGACGCACAACACCAATGTGAACCATTTGTTTTATCATACTTATATTAAAATATTGATGACCATGGAATAAATGGGTTATTTTTAGATTTCTGACAAAAAATCGCGAAAAACATGACAAATTGTCTTTTTTATAGCCTAAACTATGAAAGATTTAAAGACAAGTATTGAACACAAAAGATAGCAATGGATAATGGCAACAATATTTGCTCTCATTGTTGTACAAAATTGTTGATTGTTTTTTAATACTTTTCCGTTTTTGTGGATTTCACAAAGCATACCAATTAAACGGCAGTCCAGGTAACTCGTCCGAATTTTTGCGGCTAAGAGCCTCAACATTTGAAGATAGAAAGACTATCATTGAACAAAAACTATGGTAAACACTAATGTTAATAACTTTTGATCTCACACTGATATTGAAATATTGATGACCATGGAATTAATGGGCTATTTTCAGATTTGTGGGTACAAAATCGCCCAAAACATGACAAATTGTCTTTTTTCTAGCCTAAACTATGAAAGATTTAAAGACAAGTATTGAATATAAAAGATTGAACGGGATAATAGCAACAACATTTGCACTCATTGTTGTACAAAATTGTTGATTGTTCTTGAATATTTTCCGTTTTTGTGGATTTCACAAAGCGTACCGATTAATCGGCAACCCGTGTCAATCATCCGAATTATTTTATGCTGCGCCAAAACGATTGAAAATGGATGGAATATTAGTGTTTGAAGACAAAAGGCGCACATTGTCATGTTAAGCATATCTTGTTACACCGTATACACATCAAAATCGTGATAGCTCTTGGTTTGAATGTTACAATGTTTGATTTTGTGCAAGTTACACACATTGATACTGACAAAATGTAATGATATTCCAGGACAATATATCCAGCGCGCTCTTTGGGTCCCCAAAACACTGTACATGGTGAGTCCCATTGTGGTGCCAGAGTAGAAAATAATTATATTCACTTTAGCGATAGTCCGCAGTAGACGACATCAAATGACACAGACTGTAATGATAACTCAAAACTCGTCATCGCTTTCAGCAAACGCGTCAAAGTCAACCTCCTCATCTTCTTCCTCGTCTTCCTCGTCATCCTCTTCTTCACAACCACCATCTGCCAGAAGATCGATCAGCGACACAGGTAGGGTGGGCTTGAGGCACCACACGGGTTCCAGGACTCCGTCTGCATTTTTCGTCCATCCCTGCCCCTGGTCGTAGGGTTTGGGCCTCTCCAGAATGCCTTCATGAGCACGCTTGTACAGGGCAACGCGGTGGTTTACTCGCTGAATGTGCGGCATCAGAGCAGATTGGCAGGGAGGCATGCGGGCTAGATCGACCTTACACTTGGACGTGAGTTTCTCGTTGTCTCCCACCATCTTGCGGAGTAGCTTTCCACGAACGACATCAACTGATTTCTCACGACTGTAATTGTACATCAGGCACGTAAACTCTTCCAACTGCTTCACCACCCGAAGTTTGACATCCCAGTCGTCACCAAGCTGCCTGAATGCCGTGTGAAACTTGGGGTTCTTCTCCAGTTTCTTAAGGGGCCCCACCTCCCCCTTTCCTTTGAATGCACTGGTGCAGTCCTCTCCGCTGTACACATAGAACCCAAGAAGAGTGGCACAGTAGTCATGCCCCAGGGACTCTGCAAGCTCAGAGAGGTTGATCAGTTGCCGATGTTTTCCTGATCCCGTATCCAGGTATACAGTCAACTTGATGGCTTCAGCGTGGTAGATATTGGGAACCTCCTGCACCTCTACCTGAAAACACAATGGCCATTAGAACATTTAGATTGGAGTCTTCATATATTTTCCAGTTTAGACTCCAATCTAGATGTTCTAATGGCCATTGTGTTTTCAGGTAGAGGTGCATGAGGTTCCCAATATCTACAGCAACCAGGAAGAGACTGACACCAGGGTGGTGCTGTACCTCCATCATGCCGCAGCGCTGGGATACAAGAACGCTGTGGTCAGAACCCCGGACACGGACATCTTTGTCATTCTTCTCTACCACGCTGAAGCCATCAAGTTGACAGTATACGGGATCAGGAAAACATCGGCAACTGATCAACCTCTCTGAGCTTGCAGAGTCCCTGGGGCATGACTACTGTGCCACTCTTCTTGGGTTCTATGTGTACAGCGGAGAGGACTGCACCAGTCGTTCGTGGAAAGTTACTCCGCAAGATGGTGGGAGACAACGAGAAACTCACGTCCAAGTGTAAGGTCGATCTAGCCCGCATGCCTCCCTGCCAATCTGCTCTGATGCCGCACATTCAGCGAGTAAACCACCGCGTTGCCCTGTACAAGCGTGCTCATGAAGGCATTCTGGAGAGGCCCAAACCCTACAACCAGGGGCAGGGATGGACGAAAAATGCAGACGGAGTCCTGGAACCCGTGTGGTGCCTCAAGCCCATCCTACCTGTGTCGCTGATCGATCTTCTGGCAGATGGTGGTTGTGAAGAAGAGGATGACGAGGAAGACGAGGAAGAAGATGAGGAGGTTGACTTTGACGCGTTTGCTGAAAGCGATGACGAGTTTTGAGTTATCATTACAGTCTGTGTCATTTGATGTCGTCTACTGCGGACTATCGCTAAAGTGAATATAATTATTTTCTACTCTGGCACCACAATGGGACTCACCATGTACAGTGTTTTGGGGACCCAAAGAGCGCGCTGGATATATTGTCCTGGAATATCATTACATTTTGTCAGTATCAATGTGTGTAACTTGCACAAAATCAAACATTGTAACATTCAAACCAAGAGCTATCACGATTTTGATGTGTATACGGTGTAACAAGATATGCTTAACATATCAATGTGCGCCTTTTGTCTTCAAACACTAATATTCCATCCATTTTCAATCGTTTTGGCGCAGCATAAAATAATTCGGATGATTGACACGGGTTGCCGATTAATCGGTACGCTTTGTGAAATCCACAAAAACGGAAAATATTCAAGAACAATCAACAATTTTGTACAACAATGAGTGCAAATGTTGTTGCTATTATCCCGTTCAATCTTTTATATTCAATACTTGTCTTTAAATCTTTCATAGTTTAGGCTAGAAAAAAGACAATTTGTCATGTTTTGGGCGATTTTGTACCCACAAATCTGAAAATAGCCCATTAATTCCATGGTCATCATATTTCAATATCAGTGTGAGATCAAAAGTTATTAACATTAGTGTTTACCATAGTTTTTGTTCAATGATAGTCTTTCTATCTTCAAATGTTGAGGCTCTTAGCCGCAAAAATTCGGACGAGTTACCTGGACTGCCGTTTAATTGGTATGCTTTGTGAAATCCACAAAAACGGAAAAGTATTAAAAAACAATCAACAATTTTGTACAACAATGAGAGCAAATGTTGTTGCCATTATCCATTGCTATCTTTTGTGTTCAATACTTGTCTTTAAATCTTTCATAGTTTAGGCTATAAAAAAGACAATTTGTCATGTTTTTCGCGATTTTTTGTCAGAAATCTAAAAATAACCCATTTATTCCATGGTCATCAATATTTTCATATAAGTATGATAAAACAAATGGTTCACATTGGTGTTGTGCGTCTTTTTTGTTCAATACCTTTCTTTCTATCTTTCACGGTTGAGGCTCTTTCCGGCTATGGGGAACACTCTTTGTTGCGACCCGATATTGCCACCCGGGGTGGTTCCAGAGCCTTAAAGGGGTACTAGGGAACCGATTTCTTGATGGTGCGATAGCTGACCGTTTTCAGCACATCTGAACACTTGTTGGTCAGCGCTTCTAGCAACCGTACTATAGCATCGTCAGTCCACCGCTCATGGCAAAGGCAGTGAAATTGACAAGAAGAGCGGGGTAGTAGTTGCGCTAAGAAGGATAGCACGCTTTTCTGTACCTCTCTTTGTTTTAACTTTCTGAGCGTGTTTTTAATCCAAACATATCATATCTATATGTTTTTGGAATCAGGAACCGACAAGGAATAAGATGAAAGTGTTTTCAAATTGATTTGGACAATTTAATTTTGATAATAATTTTTATATATTTAATTTTCAGAGCTTGTTTTTAATCCGAATATAAAATATTTATATGTTTTTTGAATCAGCGAATGATGGAAAATAAGATAAACGTAAATTTGGATCGTTTTATAAATTTTTTATTTTTTTTTACAATTTTCAGATTTTTAATTACCAAAGTTTTTAATTAATTTTTAAGCTACCAAGCTGAAATGCAATACCGAACCCCGGGCTTCGTCGAAGATTACTTGACCAAAATTTCAACCAATTTGGTTGAAAAATGAGGGCGTGACAGTGCCGCCTCAACTTTCACGAAAAGCCGGATATGACGTCATCAAAGACATTTATCAAAAAAATGAAAAAACCGTATGGGGATTTCATACCCAGGAACTCTCATGTCAAATTTCATAAAGATCGGTCCAGTAGTTTAGTCTGAATCGCTCTACACACACACACGCACACACGCACACACGCACATACACCACGACCCTCGTTTCGATTCCCCCTCGATGTTAAAATATTTAGTCAAAACTTGACTAAATATAAATGATACAATCTTTCTAAATGTGGATAAGCACTGAGGCGAAAAACTAACGTGTGTCTGTTTTTGAGCGCTGTTAGGGCACAGAAATTAGTGTTGGGGTTGGGTGAAGAGGGAAATGCAAACAAAACAAGTCGCGTAAGGCGAAAATACAATATTTAGTCAAGTAGCTGTCGAACTCACAGAATGAAACTGAACGCAATGCCATTTTTCAGCAAGACCGTATGCTCGTAGCATCGTCAGTCCACCACTCATGGCAAAGGCAGTGAAATTGACAAGAAGAGCGGGGTAGTAGTTGCGCTAAGAAGGATAGCACGCTTTTCTGTACCTCTCTTTGTTTTAACTTTCTGAGCGTGTTTTTAATCCAAACATATCATATCTATATGTTTTTGGAATCAGGAACCGACAAGGAATAAGATGAAAGTGTTTTTAAATTGATTTGGACAATTTAATTTTGATAATAATTTTTATATATTTAATTTTCAGAGCTTGTTTTTAATCCGAATATAACATATTTATATGTTTTTGGAATCAGCAAATGATGGTTAATAAGATAAACGTAAATTTGGATCGTTTTATATTTTTTTTTTTTTTTTTACAATTTTCAGATTTTTAATGACCAAAGTCATTAATTAATTTTTAGGCCACCAAGCTGAAATGCAATACCGAAGTCCGAGCTTCGTCGAAGATTACTTGACCAAAATTTCAACCAATTTGGTTGAAAAATGAGGGCGTGACAGTGCCGCCTCAACTTTCACGAAAAGCCGGATATGACGTCATCAAAGACATTTATCAAAAAAATGAAAAAAACGTTCGGGGATTTCATACCCAGGAACTCTCATGTCAAATTTCATAAAGATCGGTCCAGTAGTTTAGTCTGAATCGCTCTACACACACACACACACACACACAGACACACACACACACACACGCACATACACCACGACCCTCGTTTCGATTCCCCCTCGATGTTAAAATATTAAGTCAAAACTTGACTAAATATAACAAAAACAAGTCGCGTAAGGCGAAAATACAATATTTAGATCTATTTAGTCAAGTAGCTGTCGAACTCACAGAATGAAACTGAACGCAATGCCATTTTACTCGTAGCATCGTCAGGCCACCGCTCATGGCAAAGGCAGTGAAATTGACAAGAAGAGCGGGGTAGTAGTTGCGCTAAGAAGGATAGCACGCTTTTCTGTACCTCTCTTTGTTTTAACTTTCTGAGCGTGTTTTTAATCCAAACATATCATATCTATATGTTTTTGGAATCAGGAACCGACAAGGAATACGATGAAAGTGTTTTTAAATTGATTTGGACAATTTAATTTTGATAATATTTTTTATATATTTAATTTTCAGAGCTTGTTTTTAATCCGAATATAACATATTTATATGTTTTTGGAATCAGCAAATGATGGAGAATAAGATAAACGTAAATTTGGATCGTTTCATAAATTTTTAATTTTTTTTACAATTTTCCGATTTTTAATGACCAAAGTCATTAATTAATTTTTAAGCCACCACGCTGAAATGCAATACCGAAGTCTGGGCTTCGTCGAAGATTACTTGACCAAAATTTGAACCATTTTGGTTGAAAAATGAGGGCGTGACAGTGCCGCCTCAACTTTCACGAAAAGCCGGATATGACGTCATCAAAGACATTTATCAAAAAAATGAAAAAAACGTTCGGGGATGTCATACCCAGGAACTCCCATGTCAAATTTCATAAAGATCGGTCCAGTAGTTTAGTCTGAATCGCTCTACACACACACACACGCACACACGCACACACGCACATACACCACGACCCTCGTTTCGATTCCCCCTCGATGTTAAAATATTTAGTCAAAACTTGACTAAATATAAAAACTACTGCGAATGTTGGTTATTTTTATCAAAATTCTGTTTGTTTTATAAAGTTATATCTGAGGTTTCACAGATTTTCAATTTGCACTGATACACTGGCCTCGAATGAATCCCTCGGTAATGCTTTTGGGTCTACGACCGAACTAAAATCATCCTGTTTCTTAATGTTTTGAGCAATGGGTCTTTTTTACATTTAGTCAAGTTTTGACTAAATGTTTTAACGTAGAGGGGGGAATCGAGACGAGAGTGTGGTGTATGTATGTGTGTGTATGTGTGTGTGTGTGTGTGTAGAGCGATTTATAGAAAACTACTAGACCGATCTTCATGAAATTTTACATGGGAGTTCCTGGGTATGATATCCCCAGACGGTTTTTTTCATTTTTTTGATACATGTCTTTAATGACGTCATATCCGGCTTTTCGTGAACGTTGAGGCGGCACTGTCACGCTCTCATTTTTAAACCACATTGGTTGAAATGTTGGTCAAGTAATCTTCGACGACGCCCGGACTTTGGTATTGCATTTCAGCTTGGAGGCTTAGAAATTGATTAATGAGTTTGCTCATTAAAGTTGTCATTAAATACGATTTTTCGCAAACAGATTTAAAATTGATTGCATCGTATTCTTCATGACATTCTGAATCTAAAAATATATACATATGTCATGTTTACTCTTAAAATGTGATCACAATTAACGAAAATAGATTAATTAGTCTTACGATTAAAATCTAAGAAATCGACCCAAAAACGATTTCATCTTATTCTTTATCGTTTGCTGATTCCAAAGACATATAGATATGATAGGTTGTATTCAAAACAAGCTCAGAAAGTTTACACGAAAACAGAAAAGCGCGCTTTCCTGCCCAGCACAATACACTACTGCGCTATTCTGGCGTGTGCATAATTATCACTGCGTTTTGCACGTGGGACGTGAGCGATTTCCTTCTCGCGGGGATTGACGAAGCTGTACTGTCTTGGTGAAAAAAATACAGTGCGTTCAGTTTCATTCCGTGAGTTCGACAGCTTGACTAAATGTAGTAATTTCGCCTTACGCGACTTGTTTTTCTTTACATTTTAATTCAGCTTCATTCTACTCAGAAGAAATTATTTCAAAGTGATGAAAAAAACATTAGATAGAGAACGTTTGTCAACACAGCAACATTAAAAAAAAAAAGTAGGACGATATAGATTGTTAGATAAAAGGATCTGTGTTTTAGAATTCTGTCTCATCGTCATTATTAACAGTTGCACTTCAGACACACACACACACACACACACACACACACACACACACACACACACACACTTTTGCTCCAGTTACAATCATGTACTTCGTAAAGTTTTATTCAAGTTTGTCTCTTGTTCTTAAACATCCGAATTCAAAGCAATTCAAAGCACACTTCTGAGCTGAGAATATATACATAAATGTCTGCCGCCATTCAATGTGCAATAATGTTGATTTGTGATCCAAACACTTCCGAAGAATGCTGGTTCGTGTGTTTTCAGTCAACCGGCGCCGCATCATCTCAACTCCACCCCTGCCTGCCTGCAAAAATATAAACATAGATGGTGACACACAACAAATTCAACCCAATTTAGTTTTTACAATTTCTACATCCGTTGACCGAATTAGTTATCATTTGGTGTTTATTAACTACAGCTTTTGCATGACGAAGGTCAACAAAGTTGCGAATTTACAGGTTAAATGGAGGGGTACTTTGGAACACTTTTGAAAGAAGCTAAAAAATCGGACCATGAAACCTACAAACAGGAAACTTCGTGGAATGGTGATGAACAAAGTGAAATTCATGCCACAACAACCATGCAGATATTCGCCGAACACGATTGACTGGAGAAATGACCCCTTCATGGTAGAGTCACACTTGACAGGAACGCAATCCTCTATGGGGATGCCCTCCTCCTGCCTGTAATGACTGTACTCAAGTCACTAATTGTCTAAGGTTGTTTATGGTATACTACGTCCTTCAAATAACCCCAAGGATGTCAATCTTGAAGAATTAAATCGGGTTCGTTAGTCTACCGCTCCATTTTAAACCTCGAACTGTTGAGTCCATCCCCGAATTTGGATTCTTTCAAAAGACAACCAAAGTCAGACCATTTCACCTACAAACTAGCATCTTTCGGGACTAGTCATGCCGAAGCTGAAATTAATGTACACCAAGTATGAAGTATACGAAATACCCTTACTTTCTTGCAGACACCTCAGTTAGCTATCATGCATGCAACTGACTCAAGAAGTCTCGCTCACAGATAAACAAACTGGGGAGTTGGAAAATGTGTCGTCTTCAACCGATTAATAAATTACAATATATCAGTAAACACACACACAGACACACACACACACACACACACACACACACACACACACACACACACACACACACACACACACACACACACACAGAACTACAGTCAGCATTGCAAAAAAATGAAGATGAATATCTTAAATGCATAATGCCAAAGAAGGCAAATTAGTCTGATTTTTGAATTAAAACGAATGATGCAAACAGCGCAACATTACCAGCTATTGTGTTTTCAGCGTAGCAATAGGGCCCGATATTTAGACGAGACAAGTATAATGCTGACGAGTCGAAGACGAGTCGCATTATACTTGTTCGAGTCTAAATATCGGACCCTATTGCTACGATGAAAACACAATAGCGTTTATATAGCTATTCTGACATTAAATTCTGTGTTAAAATCATGTTTTTGTCAGCAACAAGTACCAGAATGGTCCATGTCGCTGATTGCAGACGACGGTTCTCTTTCCGCATGAAGTCACGGAAATAACCGAACATTGAAAAACCCACGGACATGTCACTATTACGGAGAAAACTCGAGATAACCGGATGTTTAGCATTACGTCAATATGCTAGGAATCATATGACGTCATGACGTATCATGCTTGCCTACGTATATTGTATGTTCGAAAGTCTGACTTCTGTTGGGAATTCGCGTGGTGAAGACTGCGGTAAATCTGTAGATGATAAGAGAACAAGGATTGTCTCAGAAGAAACGACTAAATGTTTCAGACCAGTAACTTCATTTCAACATTGCACTATACAATGGACGTTCTATGTGACAGGAGAGTTTGCTGATTTTGTGTTAAACATTGGAGAGATCGTCTGCTAGAATCAGAGATAGGTCGCTTCAGATTGCAGCTTCTGGAAATTTGCAAGGTTTGTTGCCTGTTAAAGAACTGGATTTTACACGTAATGTATGTCTTGTACAGTAAGCAACAACAAAAACACACACAAAGCAAATGGCATCGTCTGTCGACTAGTCACAGAAACAAACTTGGCGAGGTATGCGTGTACTTTATACACGTGGAAGAAACCGGAACCATGCGTCTTTGTTATCGACAATATGCTTTTGGATATTGAGTAAAATGGCCGACTTCCGCCGCATTATGCTTTGATGATCGGAAGAGACCATCCAATCACAGACCCCGAATTCCCCCACGTGTTCATCAGAATAGCTATATACCTTGTTCATATCATGTTCTGCAATGTGGGTTGGCGTATATGTTTAATTAGTGCATTGTAGATATCCTAGCGGCTGTAAGAGATCAAAATCAGATAACATTAGGAAAATCCGTCGCGATATAACCTTCGTGGTTGAAAACGACGTCAAACACCAAATAAAGAAAGAAAGATTGGAAAAATGATACCGCTTGCAGAAACAAAACACAAGAATGCCTACTTTCATTTTAGCCAGTCTAAAAAAATTCATGTTAGCCAGTGTAAAAACTTACATGACATTTCCACGAACAGCTTCTATACAAAAGTATGCCCTAGCATTGGGAACTTTGTGGGACTCGAGAAACTTTCTTTCTTTATTTGGTGTTTAACGTCGTTTTCAACCATTCAAGGTTATATCGCGACGGGGAAAGGGGGGAGATGGGCTAGGGGAAAGGGGGGAGATGGGATAGAGCCACTTGTTAATTGTTTCTTGTTCACAAAAGCACTAATCAAAAAATTGCTCCAGGGGCTTGCAACGTTGTACAATATATGACCTTACTGGGAGAATGCAAGTTTCCAGTACAAAGGACTTAACATTTTCTTACATACTGCTTGACTAAAATCTTTACAAACATTGACTATATTCTATACAAGAAACACTTAACAAGGGTAAAAGGAGAAACAGAACCGTTAGTCGCCTCTTACGACATGCTGGGTAGCATCGGGTAAATTCTTTCTCGTCCCAACCAATATGGGACTCCCCCTAACCCGCGGGGGGAGGGACTCGAGAAAGGAAAAGAAATAATAGCTTAGAAACTATTCGGTGTTGTGTTGTTATCCTGCAATTGAATAGATGAAAAATCCATGCGTCCTTAAAAGGCACAGTCCTTTCCATGCAAACGATTTGGCTCAACCCAAACCTGGCGATGCTTTTACGTAGAATAAGACTTCCCCTTTCCCAAGACACATGACAACATTCAACAGCCTGAATCATTGAATGCTTTGTGTGGACAACAAATTGTTATTTTTTTATTTTTTTGCAAATTCACTTCATTAACAAAAAACTTGTAAAGAAAAAAAATCACCAAATTCCAGCTGAGCAGAACTGCTTTCACAATAAGGGCTGGGCCTTTAAAGGTACGTTCCTCATCATATTACCCAGTATATCAGACACCACATGTTTGTTTAGGTTTTTACATGGGATAAATACAACTTTATTTTAACATGGGTACATACGTCTGACTTCTTTTGTTGGAAATTGGAGGATGTGCGATTCATTTCCTACTAGGCACTGGTGTCAACATGTGAAATTCATTAAGCGAAATGTTTTCATTATTCACAGAACATAACCAGGCTATCAAATGTGTGGTATATGTTCAAGTCAGAATGATGCCCTCATTTGTTTTAATTTGAGAGATCTGTGATGTCTGACATTTTTATACTTAAGCTCTGAGTAAAATTTGTCTCGTCAAAAACCAAAAGCATATTCCTTCCTCTACATGCAAGACTTTCTTTTATCTGTGCATCTTCAATTAGTACAGCAAACAAACAAAAACATCACACTCTGCATAGCGAAACAACTTGCAAAGAAAACCTCACAATCTTTATTGCGAGAAAGCCCCTGACTGTTGAAATGTTTTATGCATTAAACCCACTGAAACTGTGTGTTTGAATTCTTCAGTTTGATCAGCTATATGTGTTTAAAAAGTTACCTTGATCATTCTGACATGCTGTGGCTCAAATCACATCTCAGACAATGTTGTAGACTCCATAGATTTATAGACGTTGAGGTGCATGGAAGAACTGCATTCTGTGGAAACACAAAAAAATATACACAGAGGAAGAACAAGTCACAACAACTTTTAGCAGCAGCAACAGTATATATGATTTTAGTAGTGTGGTGTTCGTGATCTAATGAGTTGGGGGGGGGGGGGTGGGGAGCAGGGCCGGATCTGGGGGGGGGGGGGGGGTTCCTGGGTTCCGGACCCCCTCCCCCTCCCCCCCCCCCCCCCGGCCATCCGATGTACCTCTCAGAGAAAAGAAAAAAATATGTCAGACTTATTTACTAGGCATATATATATGTCTGTGGGATTATTCCACTGAACCACTATGGTAAATGAATATCTGAAGTATTTTGTTACTGTTGAAAATGTGTAATTTTGATTCCCAGGTGCAAGGAAAAACCCAAAAATGACCTCACAAATGCAAAATTTTCTCAGCTTCTGGGAGGCTTTGCCCCCCAGATCCCACAGCGGGGCGTTGCCCCTGCACCCCACCGGGGCCTCACCGGCCCCTGGACCCCTGCCTTCAGTTGGAACCACCCCCCCCCCTCAAACGAACTTGGTCCGGCCCTGAGGAGGGAGGTGGGGGGCGTGAGAAGGCTAGTTGGGGAACCGGGGGAGGTTTGATATTAATCAGCATTGTCATTTAAATGTAATGACTGGTACAGTGTTTAATGTATTTGGAAGACAACAACACTGCAATGTATAATGTGAACCAACTTCTGCATGCCAAAGATCAGGTAAAAAGAAAAGTTACCTGTTTCATTCTGGAAACCTTTTGGTCCCATCACATCTCAGGCGTAGACTATATGGACACATACTGTAGTGATTAAAACAAAAACCAGCATTTTAATGGACAAAACGAATTATATGGATACGAAAAACAGTAAGAAGAACAGGAGCAGCAAAAAAAGTCAATAATCTTACTCCAAATAACACTATCACAGATTCAGTAACTGAGCCCCAGTTAAGTGTTAGTGATTCAAATGACTGAATTTAAAACAGGGAGAGAGAGATTGTGAATATATTTATGTGTGTGTGTGTGTGTGTGTGTGTGTGTGTGTGTGTGTGTGTGTGTGTGTGTGTGTATGTGTGTGTGTACAGGGTAAATGCAGAGCCATTGATTGGAAACAAAAACTTGTTATTGTTAAATATCAACAGTTATACAACATAAGAGGCAATGGAAAAGTTGGATGTGGATATGAAAATATATGTTGCAGGTGGAAGAGGGGAGGGGGAGAGGGTCTTTGTTGCTTGCAGTTAATAAGCAACTAAGGCCAGCTGTTGTTCTGGGTGTAACCTTGTAATGTTTAAGCAAACATGTTTGTGGATCACCTTCTGCATTTAGATCTGTTTGAGTATTTGCAAAGTTACCTTGATCATTGTGGCATCCTCTTGATCCCATCACATCTGAGACTATGGCATGTAGACTCCATGGTCAGACGCTGGAGTGATAGCAAGGTCTTTCTGAATAAAATGAACATGATTATGAGGGCCCCACAGGGTTTAAAATCGTGATCGTGATTGGCGTTTTTTGACCTTTCTGTGACCGTGATTGCCGAAATTTCCATTTCTGTGATCGTGATGGAACTTTGCCCGTGATCCGTGATGACAAAAAAATCAAGTCTCGTGATCGTGATTTGTTTTCGTGATCGTGATGGGCATTATTGCAAAGCATTTTATTTTAAACGTACATGTTTCACAGCTGTATCACTCTATGATCCTCTATTCGTCAAGGAGCCAATCCCGATTGAAGGGAAGCAACAACACATTCAGAAATATGATTTTGACAGAGATCCAATCAGAAGGCAAATTGCAAAAGTCTGCCAAACTTCATCCAATGGAAGGGCTTCGTGCAAAAGTTTTGAGTGCATTCAGTCAAATTCGAATTCGAAGATCAACAAGAAGAGCAAACGCTCGATCGAGTCACTTTCGCAGTTCTGAATATTATATGAGGCATCAGATGGCGATGGGTTAAAACCAGAACCATCTAACTGGATTTCCACCATTTTGAGAAATAGCCACTTGAAGATTTCAACCCCTTATAAAAAATAGTAAACACAGGATTGTAGCCCTCATATTTTACACACTTGACTTAGAGGAAACACTGGTCATGCACACTAGTAATCAATTTAATTGAACAACTTTTTCATATGCAAAAAAGGTATAATTTGTTCTGCTTCCAGAATACACTCCTACTCTTTTCTCAGTTCTGGAGCTAGAAAAGCCCAGTGCACCATAGCTGCTTCTGACTTCCACACAGACCCCAGTGTGGCCTGTGCTACAGCAGTCAGAAGCAGCCTCCTCACACATAGCATGTTCTGCTTCCAAGCAAAGCGTATACTGTACATTAGTTCAAATCGTTTTTCAAAGTTTATTACCGTCATAAACAAACAAATGTCAAGTCACTTGCAAAAATATCATCAAGGACTCATGTATGCATTCATTGTGTGGCCTAATGAACGCAACACGCATAAATAAAAATTAAATTGCCGGTACTTTTCATAGCGAAAAAAAAAACACCTAACGAAATAAACACACACACAAAACTCTCTCTGAAATCATTACACTTTTTTGTATTGTGTTTTTCAAGAAATCCCAACGGTAATCTTATGTTGTATCAGCTCATATCGTTTTGCGTTACGCACAAAACTACACACCCAATAACACTAACAACAAACCAAACGAACAAAGCAGCAAACAAGCAAGCAAACAAACAAATAAACACAAGGCTGAAGGCGCATTTTAACCACACAATGCAAATGGTAACAAAATCACGAGCTTTAGATCCTGACTGCATGCTACTCTGTTCATTATCAAGAAAACAAATTGGCATTCTTACCTTTTGTTGTACTTTCCTCTTCACAAAAATGTTGTGCACAAAGGTCGAAATAAATAATACACATTTTGCACTTTTAACAGTCGACCTCCTGTTCTGCTTTTGTCTTAGCCGTTTGACCAGTTATTCCTGTGTAAAATTCATCTCTGAGTGTCTTCGCTTTTCGAACACACCTTTTCCCGTAGTCCCGGGTTGCAGAGTCTTTAAGTTCGGCTGAACTTCTTCTCATGAGGTGTCACATAGGATGCTTCCTTCATCGATGACAGAATTTTCTTTGTTGGGGTTCCATAAACAGATGGAAGAGATGCTGTGGTAGTTTCACTTAAAGGAGCAGTGTCTGACATATATATATTACAAGCTGATGTGAATACACCTACAGGGTAACAGAAACTGTGGAAGCACACACAGGAGAAAGATGTACAGGAGTTGGGTAGCTTGATTCATTTTTGAGGGGTGGAATCACAATCAGCAAGTATTGGAGCTGATGCATGACTCGAACAGGAGGATAACCCCCATTCACCATGTTCTCAAAAGGATCTTCGATTGAAGAAACAGCACAATCGTCATATTTTGGGGTAGATTTTGCCAATGGAGACGCATCAAAATCATCAGGTTTCACTTTTAGCATTGGCAGAAAGGAGATTATGCAACCGTAATCCGTGAATCCGAAGGACAGTCTCCTGAAATGCATGGTGCTTCTTACTTGCCTGGACGGCCTGATGATTCATCTCCTTTCAAACAGCGTCTGCAAAAGACATGGATACTATGAATGTTATCTCCTTTGAACAGGCAATTACTACATGTACTTCTATTTTAAAATTATTAACCGATAATTAAACAAAAGGTAATTGCCTCCGTATTATCGCTTCTGCGTTAAAACTTTGGATAGTTTTCGTGTTTCTATTCACACAAACAAATGAAACATTAGTACTTGATTACACTCTGACCACTCATGCTCATCAGTTTGACATTGTGATAACCTCTGAATAACAAAATATATTAGAGTCAATTAAACTGACAAAATTCATCAACCAAATCATTCATGATCTATCCATCTTTACAAGCATACACAAATACTGTAAACACTCACTTACATTTTTTTAATTTTTTAACAAACACTAAAGAGCTGCATGGATACACTACAACATTAAGGCATGAGCACATGCACACACCGTCACACACAAACACAAACAAACACACACGCGTGCAAGAACATTCACGCTGAAACAAACACATTTACCTGCCTGTGTTTTACAATTAGGAAAACAAAACACAAAAAGCTAGGAATCAGTTTGCAGATACAGGATTTAGACTGAATCAGAAGGTTAATCCCCTATATATTTAAAAAAAGGAATCTGAATTTCAGCTTTTATGGTCTGTTCAAATGGGGAAAAACATAATACATGAAGATACTCACTTGAATCTGTGTCCTGACTCGAGCAACAGCCAAATTGACTGTGCAGCAGATGTAAAAATGGCAGAGAGCTGTTCTCTGTTCCAGTGTTTTCAGAAAGTGGACCATCCTTTTGTCAGTTTAGGACACCCCCCCCCCCCCACCCCACCCCACCCCCTTGCACCCACTTTACCACCAACCCCCCTCCCTGGCCCCAACCCCCTTATTACCACCCTGCTCCCTCAATATCAAGGGACTGCATCTTTCCCAATTCATTCTTCATTCACTCTTTATCACAGGAAAGTTAATTGTGTTTAAACCCTGTACATCCGGAGTCAGGAATTCGGATACTGACACTTGACAGGTGTCACTGACCTGTTTTAGTTCCCACAGTCTATCAAATTCCTTTTTCTGTCGACAGCAGACTCTACTACTGCTAGTTACACTATTCTGTGTGCTGGAGGAAATCCTACACCACACAGAAAGGGTCAAGACCAGATACCACCACCGCTAATGTGCGCTTATCTGGCTGCGCTGAGAACAGAAAAAATGACTGTGACACAGCAAGCAGAAGAGGTCAGGTGACGATGGCTGCATCTGGCTCGCAGTGAAACACTCCCCTTTCCCCACAGGCCTCAGTAGCAGAACAGACTAAACTGAACTTAGCACGTTCTGCTTCCAACCTGGATGGAGTTAGAGGGTTCTGCTTCCAAGATGAGCAGGAGAAATGCTTGGAGCCAGAACAAATTATGACTTATAAATACGCAATTATGCAAGATTTTCAAGAATCCTTTACAGAAAGTGAGAATCATGTTACCATAAGTCAAATAACTATAAAGTTGCAAAACAGGTTATTTTGAGGTAATTGGTTCTGGTTTTAGCCCATCGATGGACAGGAAGAAATTGCTATTCACAACACAATGAGTCACGTTCACATAAAATTTGAGCCCGGTCACTTTTATAGTTTCCGAGAAAAGCCCAACGTTAAGTTGTGTGTTGCCGAACAGAAAAGGCTAGTTATCTCCCTTGTTTTTCTGATAACGTTCACAAAAGGCTACAGATGTAAATACTTTGATGTAAAGAATAATCCTACAAAGTTTCAATCACATCCGATGAACTTTGTCAAAGATATAAAATGTCTAATTTTTCCTTTGACGCTGACCTGTGACCTTGAAAAAGGTCAAAGGTCAACGAAACCATCGTTAAAGTGTAGAGGTCATTGGAGGTCACGACTAAACAAAATATGAGCCCGATCGCTTTGATAGTTTCCGAGAAAAGATATAAAATGTCTAATTTTTCCTTTGACGCTGACCTGTGACCTTGAAAAAGGTCAAAGGTCAACGAAACTATCGTTAAAGTGTAGAGGTCATTGGAGGTCACGACTAAACAAAATATGAGCCCGATCGCTTTGATAGTTTCCGAGAAAAGTCCAACGTTAAGGTGGTGTCTACGGACGGCCGGCCGGCCGGACGGCCGGCCGGACAGACTAACACTGACCGATTACATAGAGTCACTTTTTCTCAAGTGACTCAAAAATGGCGTGCAGCGGTACTGACACTGTCATCGAAATTCTGTTATATTTTGTGGATTCAAGCCAGACCAAAGCAGGCGGCGAGAATGCCTTCCTTCTACGGGTCGGTCTTTCCGAAGACGAAATATCAAGGTATGTTGATTTATGTTGCTCTATGACTGTTCTGAATGTAGGCAAAGGTCTTGAAATTTGTTCAAGATCTTTGAGTTTGAGTGAGATCATTGACATTGTCGACATTGCCACGTCCGGCTGTCACTCGCTCAGTGTGACCTCGACTGGCTCGAGATCGAGTCTGCGTGTAGCCAAAACCGAAACTAGAAATGTGTTTTTTCATCCCAGCAACGTGGACACGCTTGGCATAGATTCTAATTGTCGCTTCTTTGCATTAAGCTTGGATTTATTTTAGCGCCTGTAAACTTTAATATCAACAATGGGTTAAATTCAGAAACAATGGCGGGGAGACGTGCCAGTTTGGGTCACTTGATCCTCATGTCAAAGACGATCAAAGTCATGTTCGTTGGGGATTTTGTCAGGCATGCTACTTTTCCGGTAATTGCCGGAAATTCGATAAAGCCGTTTTCAAAATCCGGTAAAGTCAAATTTATTCCGGTGAAGTTGACAAATTTCCGCAAAAACGATCCGTGTGAATATTGCGCAACGCGACCGGGCGCCGGTCTGAATGAAGCCAGCGCACAGTAGTGTTGTTTTCACCAGTTAGGAGGTGTTGAATGGTGGTGGGGGGAGGCTAAAATGAGATTTTTAACAAGATCACAACACTATTACAGCCCTGAAAATGATGCCCAGAATGCACCAGATTGCACAGATTTTAACCGTTTTTTGAAAAAAAAATTCGGGGGGGCATGCCCCCGGACCCCCCTAGTTGGCTCGCCTGCTTCGCAGGCTCAGGCTTGTGGCTTCGCCACTGGCACTGCGCGCTTCTTTCGGGTAAAACCATTTTTGGCCTGTAGCATTCCTGTTTGTTTTTCAAGGCCATGAAACCAGGCGATGGTGTACCTCAAATTGTATGGCAAAGTTGAAAATAAAGAACCCATCACACATACATGTACTTTAATTTCAATCCACCCAATAGTTTTTGAGAAAATAGGTTTACAAGATTTAGCTCTGGAAATGTGAAATTGTGCAAGTATATATTCATGTGTGTGAGACGGTGAGGGTGTGGGAGTTGAATGTCAGTGTATGAGTGGAGAGAGAGAGAGAGAGAGAGAGAGAGAGAGAGAGAGAGAGAGAGAGAGAGAGAGAGAGAGAGAGAGAGAGAAAACAATGAAAACAACATTCTTGTTACTGATTACAAATCATGATATGTATTTCTATGTGTTTATGAAAGAGAATTCAAAAAATAATAATAAGAAAGTGCAACAGTTCTCACTTTGTGTTGAATAAACAATAGATGCAGAGGGGCGAATTAATGTGTGGTTGTGTTTACTTTGACACGTGCTTTCTGTACATGCAACTTTTACCGTGACCGTGATTTGCCACTGGTGTTCGTGATCGTGAAAACAAAAATCAAGGTAACTGTGATCGTGAAAGCTAAAATTTCCCTTCCCGTGATCGTGATGATACCCCCCCCCCCCCTTTGGGGCCCTCGATTATGCAGAGAGGGGGCAAGGATAGGGGGGTGGGGCAGGGATGAAGGTTGGTTAGAGTGCTAGTTGGACATGAGAGTGTTATGGGGTGAGGATGGTGCTGATATTAATAAGCATAATCAGTTAAAGCTCACAGCTATCTTGATCTTCACAGACATGAATTGCATGGGCCTAATGAGTCCACAAGCATGTACCTTTATTTTTGCCCTTGAGTTATAGGTGGAAGGAAATGTTGAGTGGTAAACACAGGTTGTATTGATCACTGGGTCAGCCTGCGGTCAGTCCCCTTTGATCTGCAGATTGCATCAGCATAAACAAACACAACGTCATCATCGTAAACAGCCTGCATGGTCAATCATGAATCTAAGAATACAAACACTGGATCTAATTTGAGAGTCTGCAAACGAGTCATTAGTTTGAAAATTCAATGAAAATCTGGCAGTCAATGAAGCAGATTGATCTGGCCTTGCGCTTGTGTTTGCAAGCAGGTACATGTTTGAACATCCCTTATCTTACCGTTATCATTCAACAGATTGATATTTTGCATGACGATTCCTGCCGATGAGCTAAACAAACAATGAAAATCACAGAAGTGGTAAGATTTTGAAGACGAAATTCAGTCATACAAACAAACTCAACAGAAAGAATCTAGCTAACTACCGTACAGCTTTCAACAAAATCAACGCATTTGCATGCCTTAGTCATTCCTGCCTTGATTCCAATAATTCTACATGATCGTAATGCACAAAAAATACGAAAACGAGCTGATCAAAATGAGTAACACTGCCTCACCTGCTATGATTGTACTGTGAAAGCGAAGGTCGTCTGCGATTCGAGATTTCAAAGTCGAACAGCGGCGTTTCTGCACTCTCAGCGGTTATCTTGCTTGGAAATGTGAAGAGCATGACTTGAAATCGCACGGAAGGCACCATTCTACTTTTTCGTTTAGGCGTTGTTTTTGTAAAATCTCCGAAAATGTCATTTCGAAAAAGGCGGTCGCCATTTTTGGAGGTGCCAACTTCTTTGAGTGGGGCTGGTAGCTAGCTGGTCCAAACGGGAGCCTCCCATTCGGTATGCAATCCTGGGAAAAAAGCTTCGTGCACCCCGACCGGGAGGGAGCGGACCGACTTGGGCAGATCTCCCATTGGTTGTCACCCACTGTTGCTTCGTGCACCTCGGCCCTGATCACTCAGCCACCTTGCAAATTTCCGTTACATCTTCCATTCTCGGGTTCTGTTTGCTCCAAATACTAGCGCGAATCCAGATGAGGGTCTTTGTCATTGTTCTGTGAAATGTGGAGAGGCTGCTATTTATAGTTTTATATTTATTGTATATCAACTGCGGCTACCCAGCAAAAACACCACAAAAATCCTGGATTTGTTGTTTTTCAGGATTGTGGGGGATGCTCTCCTTTACACGCTAGATCAGCCTGACTGCGCGGCGGGATATAAATATATATCCCATGACCTCCCTGTTTTGTCTCTGTAAATGTACTCTAGGTATATTTCTTGTATTTCCATTGTTCTCTTGTTACATCTATGATGTAACTATTGCACTCTTATAACACATAAAATAGTGGATAAATAAGGGTGCACGAAATACATCATAGCTGGCTCTACTTTCTGTCGTCCTTGACATTCCAAAGTGCACATGTACCTGTCGACCGGATGTGCAACGGGTTACCACGCTTTTGAGAACTTGCGCGAGAGTCGTTCAGTGCTATTGCTGAGTTTTAGTCTCGACTTGCCGAGACTATCATCACAGCGTCATAGATTTCATGACGTCTGTCGTCCATCGCGTCATATTATGGGGATGTAATCTGTTATGTTTCCTTCTATTCGCTGCTCTATTTCTCTCTTGTGATCAACATGACAAGCCGTATGTGCTTGAGTGTGTGTGCTCGTGCTCTCAACTAAAACAGAAGTCAAACTAGCAATCGTTAAAAACCCAGTCCGTCCGACCAGCACTGCTATGTTCAGCCTATGGTCATGTGAAGTTACAGCGTGCCCGGTACACACGTCCTTATCGGTACATCATCGACTACGATTGTTCTCTGGACAAGCTGTTTAATGCATTTTGCGAGTATCTCTAGCTCTTCTGTGGTGCAGTAGGCCCTATAGATGGTGAAGGTGTCCACGATCTCAGGAGATGCGTGTGTAACCACTAGGTATTAAGTCAAATCCGTGTAAGAGGCTTTCAATTGACGGGGACAACCAAGCCACCATTATGCACCGACTTGACATAGATCAACAGACGTGCCTTTAGAATAAGGTATGTGCAGAGGTGCCTCATCTGAACACACAACTAAAGCTTGATGTTTCCGTCACAATTTGTCTTTTTGATCTTCATATGATATACAGGTTACAACACTCGTGAATTTTTATATGGCTTGTATTTCAGTCAAGACCCAGCGGGAACATCAAAGGGACTCACTCGCCAGAGGCTCGTGAGTCCCTTGATATTCATCCGCTGGGTCTTGACTAAAATACAAGCCATATAAAAACCCACTCGTGTTGTAACCTATATATATGTGAAATGTGGAGTGGCTGCTATTTTGTAGTTTTAGATTTATTGTATATCAACTGCAGCTACCCAGCAAAAACACCATAAAAACAAGAAGGGCAAAGCCCATACGACTCACATGCTTGACCTTGACCTTTACATGACCTTGACCTTCAGGGTCAAGGTCAAATAACTAAACCTAGCAATGACATCATACACTAAGAACTGCTTTACACATTTTTCCTACCAAAATACATGTGACCTTGACCCAAGGTCAAGGTCATCCAAGGTCATGCAACACAAAGCTGTTAATTCAAGACATAGGAAGTACAATGGTGCTTATTGGCTCTTTCTACCATGAGATATGGTCACTTTTAGTGGTTCACTACCTTATTTTGGTCACATTTCATAAGGGTCAAAGTGACCTTGACCTTGATCATATGTGACCAAATGTGTCTCATGATGAAAGCATAACATGTGCCCCACATAATTTTTAAGTTTGAAACAGTTATCTTCCATAGTTCAGGGTCAAGGTCACTTCAAAATATGTATACAATCCAACTTTGAAGAGCTCCTGTGACCTTGACCTTGAAGCAAGGTAAACCAAACTGGTATCAAAAGATGGGGCTTACTTTGCCCTATATATCATATATAGGTGAGGTATTCAATCTCAAAAACTTCAGAGAAAATGGGAAAAATGTGAAAAATAGCTGTTTTTTTGAGAACATTTATGGCCCCTGCGACCTTGACCTTGAAGCAAGGTCAAGATGCTATGTATGTTTTAGGGGCCTTGTCATCATACACCATCTTGCCAAATTTGGTACTGATAGACTGAATAGTGTCCAAGAAATATCCAACGTTAAAGTTTTCCGGCACCATTGTACTTCCTATGTCTTGGATTAACAGCTTTGTGTTGCATGACCTTGGATGACCTTGACCTTGGGTCAAGGTCACATGTATTTTGGTAGGAAAAATGTGTAAAGCAGTTCTTAGTGTATGATGTCATTGCTAGGTTTAGTTATTTGACCTTGATCCTGAAGGTCAAGGTCATGTCAAGGTCAAGCATGTGAGTCGTATGGGCTTTGCCCTTCTTGTTTATACTTTTCCTTGGTTTCTCTTATCTCTTGTGTGAGCTTGGACTGGCCAGATGGAAGGCCACTTTCTTTTCATTTAAAACAGGTTTTAACGACTTTGAAACCCATGACTTACTGTTTGCAAATACCTTCACAGTTTCTTTTAGAATAATCATGTCTTCACAAAACATAATATAATCAGAAATATCATCAGAAGCTTCTGTAACATCAGCACACAAATCCAACACAATGTCCCAGTCTGTACAATCAAAATAGCTTTGCATTTCCTCCATCTTTTCAAAGAACACTATCTAATCTCTTTCCTTTCGAATGATAAATGTTGGGTATGGTAAGGGTTTAGAGAGATAAGTTTGCCGAGAGATTCAAACCCGACTTTACCGGACTTGTGGTACGGAGCGCTACAGACTGCACTAACGGGATTACTGTTTTGGAGGCAACAAATAGTAAATGTATAATTTGAGAGACACTGAGAGTGTGACAGTGAGAATGTCTGCGGAATTAAAATTGTTCTCTCTGCAAAGATAAACTTACCGAAGTTGCCTTCTACCTTTGATGCATCATTACATTTCGCGCATCGACATTTTGAATCACCTGCACACAAACACAACAATCATGCCATGAAGAAACAAGCCAGCAAGAACACCCTTCTCACACACAACAATCATGTCATGAAGAAACAAGCCAGCAAGAACACCCTTCTCACACACAACAATCATGTCATGAAGAAACAAGCCAACAAGAGCACCCTTCTCACACACAACAATCATGCCATGAAGAAACAAACCAGCAAGAGCACCCTTCTCACACACACACACACACACACACCAATCATGCCATGAAGAAACAAGCCAGCAAGAGCACCCTTCTCACAGACACAGCAATACAGTCAGGACAAAACACATTAGCGATAGCAACATTCTCATAAACACAGCATTGCAAACATGATGAACATACCAGCAAAAGCAACAATCTCACAGACACAGCAATACAGTCACGATGAAACATACCAACAAGAGCAACATTCACACAGACACAACGATTAAAGGGTCCCAACAGGCTTTTGTTGGTGTCAAAAACGCGTTCATTTGCGTTTTGGCGTGACTTAGGTTAACCAGACATATGCATGCTGTAGGAAATTGTTTTCTCACCTTCCCTCACAGGGTTTAGTTTATTTCGGAATCGTTTTGGGCCCCAATCCGACGAATTTCGTGGCTGAAGCGAAGCGTTTTCGCGTTCCGATCTGGCGGTCATTGTATCATATATAATTATATCGCGAACGTCCGCGAGAGTACGGAAGTGCTTGAGCCTTGAGTCGGATGGAAACAAATGAAAACTCAAGCCCGAGTCCTTTTTTTGAAACTCCGAACATACGGCAGCAGCACACTCTCTCGGCATGATGTCGGGAGTACGCGCGCATCCACGGCTGCAGTAAAGACGCAGACCGAGCGTCGCTACTTTCGCTTCCGATTCCTGTAAGTGACGTCACAGCCAACGGCTTGCCGCCGCGGGGATTTTGAAGTCTCGCGTATCAGACGAATTTGGCCGCTTTTTGAGCATGCATTATGTGTAAAATTAGACTGATGCAACACAAAACCTGTGATTTACTGTTCCGTTTTTGCATCTTTAGATGCTTACCTATATCATTAAATCAACCCCAACTGCTTTATCTGACCTTAAAAAGAGCGTGTTTGGGGTCCTTTAATACAGGCATGATGAAACATACCAGCAAGAGAATAATTCTCACACACAGCAATAAGTCATGATAAAACATACCAACAAGATCAACAATCTCACAGGCGCAGCAATACAGTCATGATGAAACATACCAGCAAAAGCAACAATCTCACAGACACAGCAATACAGGCATGATGAAACATACCAGCTAAAGCAAAGTTCTCACAAACACAGCGATTCAGTCATGATGAAACATTCCAGCAAGATTAATCAAAGAGAGCTACCGCAATCCTGGAAAACGGCAAGAAATCCTGGTTTTGATGGTGTTTTTGCTGGGTAGCTGGAGTAGATATGCAATAAATATATAACAACTCGTAGCAGCCTCTCCAAATTTGACAAAACGATGACAAAGACCACCATCTGTATTCGTTCCAGTGCTTAGAGCAAACAGAACCTGAGAATGGACGTTGTAAAATTGTGTAAGCGTTCGTAATGCCTCAGAGACAAAAGTGACATGCATGCAACTTTGTAGGGTTTGCAAGGGATGGTGTCACCACATGTGTACCAAGTTTCAGAAGTATTTGTTCACGGGATCACAAGATATATTCGTCTGAAAAGAGGTAAGAAATATTGTCCCTTGTGTGTTCCTGCATTTTTTTTAAAGGACACTTTCTCTAGTTTTGTTTCCCGTCCTCCGATAGGACGCATATAGTCTTTAAAGATTATGAACAACTTGCTCAACATCTTTTGCAGAAAAGAACACGTGTTTTGAAAACGCCAGGATTTCTTGCCGTTTTCCAGGCTTGCGGTTGCTCTCTTTCACACGCTAGATCAGCGTGACTGCGCGGCGGATATAAACTAAATGTGTATGTCCTGTCAGGTAAGACACCAAACAAACTTTCTGATGTAACAAATGTAAAATGTGTACGAACAGAAACGCTTTTCGTACGAACTGAAACATTCTATTTTGTACGAACGGAATCGGCATGTTTAAAAAAACAACAAGTGATTGTACAAAAGCAATTAGTTTCTATGAACTTCTGTTCAAGGGAAATGTCGTAACAGGCAATGGTTTTGGTGCTCATGTGCAAATCAGGGTTCAGTTTTGATTACAGAGCGAGAAAAACAAGAACATGTTGGAAAATCATGCAATGCTGCCACGTTTGACCCGAGTGTGCAATCATGAGATCGACTGGCACCTTGGTATTTATTGTACACATAGCCCAATCAATTTGCTACCTAATCCTTGCAATATCACAAATGTGCGCTGACCACACGATTTACTGCAAATTTATTTCCTCGACCAAGTGCCGAAAATGACGCTGTATGAACGCTGACCAAGACAAAACATGTGCATTCAGACACTTGAGTGACCTAATTTCTGACACTATGACATCATAACATGATGTCATCACCATCATTCCTTGGGCATAAACCTCGCGACGGCTACAAGACCTGTGTACGGGACGCTTTAAACTGCGTGCATCGGAAACCTCGCGACGGCTACAAAGTTAGACCTGTGTACGGGACGCTTAAAACTGCGTGCATCGAAAACCTCGCGACGGCTACAAGGTTAGACCTTTGTACTGGACGCTTTAAACTGCGTGCATCGGAAACCTCGCGACGGCTACAAGGTTAGACCTTTGTAAGGGAAGGGCTCCTAATATGGACCACTTTGTGTTTCATGCTGATAACTAGCTTGCATGTTTTCTTGCGAAGATATTTCATTTTGTGTTTGGTAGTCCTCTCTTAGGTTAACCGTTAGGTCTAATTAGAGTGACATAGCTTTGATAGACATTCAGCAAAAAACAAATACAGACAAAATCACAAATGATCCATATGAGGAGCCTGGGCGCCTAATATGGACCAGTGAAGCGGCCTACACGAATCACTGTAAAAAGCCCCCTATACTTCAAAATAACATGATACAACTTAGTGTACAAGTCAGACTAATTCAAATATGCTTTAGATTTATCTGTTTCGGGTTGATGAGAGCATTATTTGAAGCACACCAGAAAACTAAAGAAGCTTATCAAAAACAGAGTGAAAATAAGTGAAATTATCAACTTCCACGAAAAGAAAACTTTTTGTTATATTTTTTTTAATCTCGAGGGCTAGTTATAGGTTGTTTCCAGCAAGCTTCCTAATGAATTAATGAAAATAGCCTTTAGCTTTTATTTTCTTCGATTTGTTGAAGGTGGTCCATATTAGGGGACTCGCACATACTTTGAGATTTTGCTATTATTTTTTGTTTGCAGTAGAAACTCGGGGTCAACACTGCTAAAATGTAACAAATGCGGTCTTAGCTGTCATATAGCAATTTTTGTGGGATAAAAGTTTTGGCTGTGGATAGAAACGAGTCCGTTTTAGGCGGCAAATTTAGAGTGAACGCTGCCAAAAGTGAAAAAAAGGTAAAAAACCTAACGGTTTTGAGATTTGTGTTTCTGCAACTGTTTTGACATGTGGAAGTTATCCAGAGAGGGTGAATACAGCGAATACAACTGTTTTGAGCGCTCTAGCGCCGTTAGTTTGTCAGAACAGGAGGTGGTCCATATCAGGAGCCGGTCCATATTAGGAGCCCTTCCCCTACTGGACGCTTTAAACTGCGTGCATCGGAAACCTCGCGACGGCTACAAGGTTAGACCTTTGTACTGGACGCTTTAAACTGCGTGCGTCGAAAACCTCGCGACGGCTACAAGGTTAGACCTGTGTACGGGACGCTTAAAACTGCGTGCATCGGAAACCTCGCGACGGCTACAAGTTTAGACCTTTGTACTGGACGCTTTAAACTGCGTGCATCGGAAACCTCGCGACGGCTACAAGGTTAGACCTTTGTACGGGACGCTTTAAACTGCGTGCATTGGCAAAAATCGGTCGTTCAGAAAGAAGTCCTTACGTGCTTTCTTCTGTCCAGCTACTACCGTTGGCCAGTTAATACTTGTTCATACGACCTCGACAAACCTCTTTTTTTCTGCATGAACATTGATAAGTAACGTAGTACGTGATTCATTGATGTACACAAAATAATGTTTTATTGATAATATCTAAAGCTAAAAATGTCAGTTATGATCACGTTCAAAACTAGAGTTTTCAGCAAAATCATATTTGACCAACACCAGATAAATATTTGTAAAAAAAAAGAAAGGATAATAAGGTATTTACCATTTTTCATTCTACAGATTTGTACATATTGCTTCGAGGAACCTGTGCACCAAATGTGTAATGAATCGCACGAGTAATTTAAATACACTAGTATACCCTTGAACGAGCTGGTAATCGTGGTAAAACATGCTGTCACTTACTATTTGCAGCTCTTTCACCTCTGTGGACGGCGTTGTACACGTCACGCTTGTGTGGTGTCGCCTTGCTGTCAAGTACCATCGCCTCGGCTTCCATCGTGTTCCCACCTTCTTTCAGGACCACAGTTCTCTCTTTCTCTCGTGGCGGTTGAGCCGCGGAACTACTTTCGTTCGCACGTCCTTTACGGGAATTCTGGTTGGTGTCTGCTTCGTTGGTGGCTTTGTTCGCGGCCATTGCACTGGGCTCTTTCCCAAAGGGGGGCAAGGCTGTACTATTTCCATGGCCGTTTGCCTTGCCGATATGTGGTACGGGCTCTGCTTTGATCTGATTTTTCTTCAAAGGTAGGGCGACTGCATCCATCTCTTCATGGTCTTGCTGGAGGGGAGAAGAGGTTGTTCCCTTCCCTGTGACATCCTGTCTCCACGGATCGGGCGTGTAGCCTGGTACGTTCTCATCTCTGTGTGTGTGTTGAGACACCGGGTCGTTTTCAAACCGGTCTTTCGTTGGGGAAGCAGACACCGTCTCGTGTTCATTCTGCCCTTTCCTGGCGTGTTGTCCTATGCCCCCTTTATTCTGCCTTTTCTGGGGGAGTTTGGGCGCTGTGTGAGTTTCACCAAGGTCCGTTTTTGGATCGGTTAAGACGGCCTGGTTTTCGTTGTGTTTCTTGATGTAGCCATTTATTGATGCTTCTTTGATGAAGCCTTTTGCTGGTGCCTCTTTGATGAAGCCTTTTGCTGGTGCCTCTTTGATGAAGCCTTTTGCTGGCGCTTCTTTGATGAAGCCTTTTGCTGGTGCCTCTTTGATGAAGCCTTTTGCTGGCGCTTCTTTGATGGAGCCTTTTCCTGATGTTTCTTTGATGGGAGTGTTTCCTGATGCTTCATTGATGGAGCCTTTTTCTTGTGCTTCTTTGATGGAACCGTTTCCTGGTGCTTCTTTGATAGAGCCTCTTCCTGGTGCTTCTTTGATGGAGCCTTTTTCTGGTGTTTCTTTGATGGAGCCTTTTTCTGGTGTTTCTTTGATGGAGCCGTTTACTGGGTCTTCTTTATTGGAGACTTTTTCTAGTGCTTCTTTGATGGAACCGTTTCCTGGTGCTTCTTTGATGGAGCCTTTCTGTGGACGGCGGGACAAGGTGCCGCTTGTATCCTGGGTTTTCATCAGAAAAGGCGAGACATCCTCTATCCAACTGCCTTCTGTTTGGTCCCAAACCGCCATGGGTTTCTTCGGCTTTGTGCGACCGTTGGTAGGATAGCTCTGGATCGGGGCCGTTTCGTTGTCATCGTTTTTTAAGCGATGGTCCAATACCTGTTCTTCCCTGTGGATATTCTTTACAGGAGACAACACTGGACCCGCGTGTTCTGTGTCCTTGGCCTTCTGGCGAGCGGCAGTGACTCCTTCGCTCTGGTCGTGCTGAGAGAGAGGACCACTGGTCTTCTGGTCGTTGGGATGGGACGACGTCTTTTGCGACTCTTCTTCATCGTGAGTCGAACTGTGTGAGCTGTGCCAAGAGGAGGCTCGTAAATCATTGGTGCTGCCTCTTGCTGAAAGTAGGAAATATTATGTCGTATAACATTAACAGCATAACTTATGTTAGTATTTTACAACATGTGTTAAGGAGTTACTTCAATGTCCCGGGGTTTTCTTTATACAATGATTTGTTTAACCTGCATCACATAACAATGGTTTTATAGCTGAACATCTTTCAAAAAAAGAAAAACTGTGGCCGTTGTGTTTTGTTTTTTGTTTAAACACAGGTAGTACAACACGAAAACAGTGTTTGCTCAAAACAGAGAACACGCCTATTGCAGGGAACATACGTACACTTCATGACAAATAGTTAACAACAAAGTTTCACACAATGATTTGTGATCAGGAAATCTATTTTGAGCACCACATTGCTTGGTAAATGTCCTGTTTTCTCAATTTATAATGTTGATAATTGCTGCTCGTTTTTGAAACAGACTATGGTGTATTTTTAGACTCATGAACAGTTCTGTATGATGCTAGTTATTGATACCCTGATCTTGCGTATGACAGAATCAATTTTGATTCTGCTATTCTGGACAATTTCACCATTACATTAGTTTCATTGTTTTATATCAACTCGATGAACATATTGTTGTGAAAAAAATGTCATATATATTTCGACGTCATGATTTGAGGTAGGCATTTGACAAATAGATCGTGACTGAGATCGCTCAAAAAACCTCTGAAGTGAAAAGGTTATCGTGTTTGAACTGCACTTTGGAGTCTTTTGCACACTCTGGTACTAATTTGAGTGATTAGAACGGAAAGGTTAATGATAGAATCACCAAGAAATCGCATTTTTTAGCAGACTGCACTCTCTTTTCCAAGTTATAATAAGGCCAAATAAAAATATATGTTGGTTTAGGCTATAACGTGACTAAAAATGATAGGTAGGTCGGCTTTTTTTCTGGGTTTTTTTCTGTTCAATTTATTCGATTTTAAATGAGGTTACTTCCCTTAGTCTCGGTATGGTTCGCAAAATGTGCCAAAAGTTGTGTTTATTTAGAAATGAAAACAAAGCTTTAGGGTTGGCGGGAAAAAATAGGGTCGGTCGAGGTACACTAAACCAACATAAATTATATTTTTATTTGGCCTAACAGTTCTTAATGTTTGCAGTCAAAATACTCTCAGAAATAAGGCACCCTACCCTTCAACATTGTGATGCAGTTCGAGGCCGATGTCTGCTGATTTATCGTAGATCATTATTTCACACCAAACACAACGCTAAAGACACGTTCAAACTGCGTATCCACACAAGGTGAAAGCCTGAACATTTATTAACCTCTTTTCGGAAATTCAAGGTTTCCGCGAGAGTAACCTTTTCTAAGCTTGGTCATACCAACAATATGTGTAGCATGGGGCAACTTGTTGGATTTTTTCAAAAATAAAACCAACGTCTCTTATTCCGGATTATCCTAATAACATTATATACCGCAGGCGCCATTTTAGAAAGTTTTCCGATGATTTTGACCTTCAACATGACATGGGACATTTGCTGTACTGTAATTCAGAAATACCTACAAAGATTTGCTCAAAACTGCGCCGAAACTATGACAAATGATTAAATGAATTTTAATCAGCGAGCGGTTTGCTTTGCCCAGCTGTCCTGTCAGGAGTCAGGACTTCTGTTCGTCATCATTATTGTAGCCGCCGGCTATTTATAGCCCGGCTATATTTAGGTTTCGCTCGTGTGGAAGTTTGAAAGTCTAGTTGATTGTCGACTGGGGACTGGGGACTGTATCTCTGGTACTCTGGGGTCACTTGAGCTCAAATATGACGAGTAGCTTGGAATTGTGGGGCCAAGGGTTTGTGCAAAAAATTACGTTCCTAACGGTAGGCAAACGGAAGATATTAGCTTTACACGTTTTTCACTTTTTTGGCACCCGGCCAGGAAAAAAAATTCCCTGTAAAGCGGGTGCTAAACATTTGGCATAAGGACGCGCGTTTCAACCTAACACTTGACGTCGAAGACATGTGCTAAGTGAGACCTAAAACCTTTATACACGAAGCATGGAAGCTTTTACAAAGCATGGGTGTGTACACTAGTCAGATAACATGTTTTTTAATTCGTTTCAGCTGTTGTCAAAGACGTTTTCAACTTAAATTGAATGTGGTACAGTGGTCGCCGCTTATAAAAAAACGCGGTTAATAAAAACAGCCGTTTTTTAAATACAGTCTGGTCCGGTCCGGATTTACCACTATATAACCTATGTAAAATTCCGCCGGTTATTAAATACAGGGGTCGTTTAATAAAAACAATGTTTGTTCATTTTCTCTCTGCTCAGAGGGTTAGTAGTCGCCTTCTGGTCGTGAATTCTTGTCAGTAAACCGTCAGATGACAACTCAAGACACTTCAGCGTTTGTGTGAACAGTGATCACACCCTTGTAAACCGTCAGATGACAACACACACCCTTGTCAATAAACCGTCAGATGACAATGCAACACTGTCTGGTCTTTCTTCTCATTGGATGATGACAGCCCTGTCGCTGAGTGAGGAGGACCAGAGTGAAGCTGCTCTCCAGGAGATCATCTCCAACATCAAAGCTGTGGGTGCTGCTGCTGACGACGGCGATGGCCCCAACGAGGAAGAGGACGACGATGAAGAAGAAGAAGTCCCCACCCCTACCAATTCTCAGATGAGACAAGCGCTGCAAGTCCTCACAATGGGACTTGAGAGGAGGGGGTTTGATATCGCTTGTTCTAGCAAATCAGACTTGACAGTTTTCTCAAGGCTTGCACAATTTAAGAGCTTGCCTGTCCCCACTCATTACAATAAGAAACAACATCCAGTATGCAAGTATTTTCAGGGTATGAAGGTTTTAATATGATGTCGGTTCTTCTGGGGGCATGGAGAAACACCTTTCACAAAGTAGAACATACACAACAAATTCCAAACAATTGAGGTCACACCATAGTTTTACTCACAAACAAACAACAGCAATACTCAACTCAACTCAACTCAACTCAACTCAAATTTTATTGGCTTCAATTTTCATAGAAGAATTTGTCTTGCGCTTGGGAGAAAGTAAGAGTATAACATATAAAAACAGCATTCATATCACATTTCATGTATCACACACAGTAATCACTAGTATAAGCCTACAATTATCACATTTGTACCTGTATCATACATGCAAATAAATAGTATCACATTTCCACGTATCACACACAATATATACATTACATAACATACAGCAAGCTTCCATCTCCCGCGCCCCCCCCCCTCCCACACATACATATCCTCGCACGTGCGTCGACTCCATACAAATGACATCATCAGTCCATTAACTAAAATGCACAATGACTAGTAGTGGGTACATGATACTTAATACGTGCTCAACTAGACCTGCTAACTAAAATAATAACAGAAACAAAAACAAGGAATGGGCACAACATTTACACGTGTGTGACCTACTTACATCAGGTGCCTGTGATCTATAAATAACAATGATTGCGTTTAAAGTAAAACATGAATAATGCCGATGTTTACTAACAATGAATACATAACAACTAAGATAAGAATGTATGTGCTTTCATAATATGATTATTTTATAAAACACAGTGGGGAAATTTGGAAAATAATTTTTATACGAAACTGCGCACATCGAGTCGAGCTCTGTAGCGTGTGTGTTCGGAGGCAGGAGACACACATGGCTGTGGATATTAATTGTTCGGTGGATTAAAAAGGATACCCCGACTTCGGCAGGGCAGAAGGAGGTACAAGACGGTGTGCTGTATTGCTGTGTGTGTGTGTGTGCTGTGCAGACATTCTGTGTTATGTGCATGTTCTATTCTAGTCTGTCCGTAGGCTTCCTCTGAGGGCCTATTGTGTACAGGGGGAGGTCACTTCCGCCTTATAAACAAACACAATAAACAGTCTGCAAACGCCTACATGTTGTCGACACTAGGTGTACAGAAACAAAGAAGCACGTGAAGACGGGCTTTGTCAAGTAGACCATTATAGCGAATGAGCAACAGCTGATGATCCAGACCACCAAATTGACATGATTTCCCCTTATTCAGTTTGTGATTGTAGTCATATTGACGATGCATGACTTCAATTTTTCTAAGTAATAATAATAATAATAATAATAACGGGCATGTATAAAGCGCCTTATCAGAAGTTCAAAGCGCGTGACAACAATACATGTATACACAAATCATACAATCACTGTCAGATTCAAACAACACATCATGCACATCTCACATCCCCAGACTCTTGGTGCGTTTACGGATACATTCATTGTCACAATTACGACATGCTAATGTCTAACCTGGGTAAAATTCAATTCATGACTTTTTTTTAACTGGCATAGAAATTATGAGCATACCAAAATTATTTTCTTGTTAGACTGTCTTTTTCTTGTTCTTCTTCTGCGTTCGATATTCATGGCTGTCATATCGTCAGGTCAGTGGCTGCCATGAAGTCTGCAGTCTTCAGTGTCGGACTGTCAAATTAGATGATATTGTAAAGAACGTAAGTAACATCTCATGATATTCTAACTTCAATTACATCACCTGTCTCACAGTCTGCCTCTTTAAAAATAAATGAATAAATTCAGTAACATAATGTTTGGGTAAAAAATCAATTTTAAATGAAACAAAAGGTATGAGAAATAATCCTTACTTTTTTTGTAATAACCCTCACCACCAATTGTTTTATTTCATTTCCATTTTAACAGATTTAGCACTTCTCCGAAAGCCAGAAATACACTTTAAATCCCCCTCCCCTTTCATAAACCAATCAAATAACTAATTAAGGGAAAAAAACTTACATCATAAAAAATCAGAACCACCAAAACCACCCCCCACCCATCCAATAAAACCTGAATACAAAAACACTTCAAAATAAAAAATGAAAACATTTAATTCCACTTCAAAAATATAAAAGTTGTTATGCTTTATTTTCATTATCTCTTTACACACACAAAAATTGCTGTGCAAATCTTTTTAAAAACATCCATGCCTGAGACACCAGTAACCTGTTTATTATGTTGTTGACCTTGTAGCTTTTCAGTTTAAGAGGCTGTTAAAAAAAAAATTCTCTGGAATCTGCACTAAAGTCAATGATAACCACGAATAATACCGTTGTAAAAATATGACATCACCAAGACCGAAAAAATAACACCAACCGACACTCCTCACCCTTATTTCACCCACTATGCCAACCCAAAGACTGGAAAATAATAATCAAATACAGAATGAACAAAAAATGCTTGATTTCATTTCTTCAATCCCGTCGCGATATAACCTTCGTGGTTGAAAACGACGTTAAACACCAAATAAAGAAAGAAAGAAAGAAAGACTTCTTCAATGATAAGTTGAAAATCTTCATTCTTCATAATAATGTTATTGGCATAATGTGTAATTGCCACAATTTACAGAGTTTTATGAAAAATGATGCGATAAAAATCAAAGTGAAAACATTTGTTTATATACTGATACCTTATTTACCTTGTGGCTTGTGTGTCCCAGGTTTAGGAGCTGCTCAAACGTCCATTGCTCCTCAGTCTGCAAGAAAATAAGCGATGGCCTGAAGGAGAATGGAAAAAAATCCTTTGTCAGCACCCTGTGTATGTGTGTGGATGGGTGTGTTAGATAAATAGGCGGGGGGGGGGGAGGGGTGCAACAGCTACTACGCCTAATGCAGTCTGCAAAACAAGTGCAACACTTCTACAGAGCGTTTATGATACAAAGCTTCAAATAAGAAACACATTACAATCAAACGAAAGCTGAGCCTGTCATTGCAAAATAAGAAGGAATATACAACAATCCAGTGGCATGTAAAATACTGTTCCTTCAGAAAGATGGCTCTGACAGCAGAAACAATTTAACTTGAAGTTTGAGTCAAAAATTAGTTCTCTACATTAGCGAACGTACTTCAGTAATACCCCTCACACATGAAATATTCACAGACGAATAACAGTTTGTTCCCAATGTTGCTTCCGTGTATCGGTTAGATCCATCTCGGTTAGATCCATCTGCAGAGTACGGATTGTCATCCGTTTAAAAAGGAAAAACAATCAGAACTTGTCATCAGTGATCAACCTACCTTGCAAGAGTGGGGTGAAACACTCACTTCCTGCCAACATGTCTGCAGAAAAAAGGAAACAATGCCAATGGAAGCTTAAAATTATTCTTTTGTTCAATATGTGTACACGTGCTTCATTTCCGGGGTGAAAGTGTAAAATATATCGATGGATTGATAGAACAATATAGCCTCATACAAGTTCACCGCACCAAAAAATACTTATCAATCAACATTGTCATCACTCGATCAGCTATTCCATCTCTTTCATATGTGTGTGTGTGATGGTGTGAGCGTGTGTGTGTTTGTGTACGTGTGTGTGTGTGTTTGTGAACAAGCGTTGAAAAACGTATATTTACCTTGCTCTAGATCTACCGATTTTTGTAGGCGGAGACTTCTCTGCCGTGACAGCGGCTTCGTTTCCCTGGCAGAATTCAACATCTTGTACAGATCTGCCGGTGATTTTCATTTCCTCCGCTTCGTGAGTCACTTGATCCACAGATTTAACGAACATTTAATGTTCTTTTAGTTCTTGTGACGGAAGTAAAATCAAGGAATTAAGTGGGCATTCCTGAGTCCTCTGCTGGCTTCATGTCCACAAAGTAAATCGCACAAACTGGCAGGATTTGGGGGGTAGTTTATTACTTTGAAGAAGAACAGCTAGTCGTCGCTGCCCGTTCAGCATTCTTCGCGCGAGTTCCAAACAACTTGAAGAGCAGACATGTAACATGTGGGATTTTGGCAAGCGGAAATTACGTAGATCTAATGTCATTCAAGGGTGGGAATGTCAAGGCCAGTTTTTGACTGGTTTTGAACTGAAGTTGGGCTCCGAATGGAAATAAACACTTCCTCCAGCTGCGCGACCCATTGATAACAACAGTTGGAACTGGAAGTGGAAGGAAGATGAACAGGTCTTGCGAACTGGCTACACACTGTTACGGTTCAAGTTTAAGTTCAAAGTAAACACTCAACTGAGGTTGCAGGCAATGGCGGACTTGACTTCCTTCATAACCAAATATCACTCTTCTGACAAAAACACGCAAATGCTATGTTAAACCGGAAAATACGTAAACCGGATAAGGAAGCGCATCAAAACCAAAATGGCAGCCCCCATGAAATCCCAAAGGTCAAGCAAACAAGTCGTGAATAGGTAATATTGTAATTAGTAATACTGTATGATTGCGATTGACAATTGTCCTTTTTTTGTCTTTATTTTTATGTCTGGAGGTATCCCACGAACCCTATACTGTAATCGACTTGAGAAATGTTCATGCCGATTTCTTCTTCTTCTGCGTTCGATGTTGGTGGCCGTGCTAGATCCTCAGACCAGTGGCTGCCAGGAAGTCCGCAGTGTTCATGCCGATAATACATGATACAGAATGATTCTTAGTGACCTAAATGAGGCAACAGTTGGAGATGGAAGTTCACCAAACATTTGGAACATACTAACTAAAATACTGTGGGTAACATGGGACTCTTCGTTCTTTGAGCAAACGCCACCCCAGGCCGCTTTGGCCGGGTAGACATTCCATAGTTTCCAAGTCTATGGATTAAGCTCGCGTAAGAAGATGACGCCGAAAGGCTTTGACGTCAATGCATCATGACATCATCCCCTCTCTGCGTTCTTTCTCTCTCGCGGTGTGTGTGTGTGTGTGTGTGTGTGTGTGTGTGTGTGTGTGTGTGTGTGTGTGTGTGTGTGCATTTTGTGCACATGTGTTTAGTGTTAGTGTGTGTGTATGTAAGAGAGAGAGATAGATAGAGAGAGAGAGAGAGAGAAAGAGAGAGAGTGAGCGTGTGGTTATTTATGTATGTGTGCGTGCGTGTGCGAGTGTGCACGTGTGTGGGTTTGTGTGTAAGAGAGAGAGAGCGTGTGTGTTTGTTTGTGTGTGTAGGGGGTGTAAGAGAGAGAGAGAGAGAGGGTGTGTGTGTCCATGAGTATGTTCGTGAGTGTGTGTGTATGTTTGTGTGTGTATGGGTGTTTGTGTGTAAAGGCGTGTGTGTCCGTCTGTCTTTATGTGCGTATGAGTGTGTGTATGAAGTTTGTGTGAGTGACTCAGTGAGTGAGAGAGTGCGTGTGAGTGAGCGTGAGTGAGTGAGCGTGAGTGAGTGTGTGTGTGTGTGTGTGTGTGCGTGTGTGTGTGTGTGTCCGTCTGTCTATGTGCGTATGAGTGTGTATTTTGTGTGTATGACATTCGTGTGAGTTGATGTGTGTGTGTGTGTGTGTGTTTGTGAGTGTGTACGTGCGTGTGTGTGTGTGTGCGTGTGTGTGTGTGACCATGGGTGTGCGTGTGTGTGCGAGAGAGAGAGAGAGAGAGAGAGAGACACACACACACACACACACAAACACAGCGGACGTATCCTTCGCTGGGGGTATGCAGTGCCTTGGTTTTGCACTTCTACTTAATTGGTAAAACGGCAGTGTATCTGAAGCATGGTGGAATCCTTTTGTGAGTTAGGCGCATAGAGTTGAACTGAATGACTCGGGAAATTGTGGGACACCAGTTCACAAAACATATCTCCGAGCAAAACAGAAACGATTCGCAGAACGTACTTACACGTACAGGGCTGTGGCGAAAAGTGCAGCAGACCGAAGCATACCAACACGAAAACTGTGCGCTTCATTTCATCTTCCTGCTGGAACTTCTCTGGAGATACGTCATCATGACGTCAAAGTCGTTTGCTTTGGTTTGTGTCTGTCTCGGACACACTAACGCATCAGAAACACTTGTCTCAGCCAGCCCCGACTGACTATAGCTACGATCAAGTCTGC